>NW_008591665.1:34096-64548 GCF_000691845.1 Merops nubicus | reverse complement strand
TGTGCCTCCAGTGTAGAAATTGCATGAATGCATTTGTTTCCATAGTGACAGGATAATGTTAGAGAGGGTGGAGGTTTCCCTACTCCAAGAAGAGAGCTGGGCTGCAATGGAGAAAGTCCTTAGCTAATGACAGTGAAAGGCCTTCAGGGAATGATCAGGCAACTAGAACTTCTCCAGGAGGAAGTGCTTTGCTTTTAATATTGTCCTGCCATTAAAGCCAAGATTACAGAGCTGTCTAGAAATACCTAATCCAAATGGGAATTTGGGCACCAAAATTATTACGGTGGTTAATTTTTCTGTTTCTCTAAACAGAAAAATAGAAGATGCCAAATATTAAGTTTTTCATGACGACTATATATATATACACATACTTAAGCAAGTAAGGTTTTTTTCATTTTATATTAAATGAAGTTTTTATGAACACAGTAAAGTAACATATCTAAACACAATGTACTAGCATTTTTGGTATATGCTAGACTATTTATGTCCCCATCTGTTCAAAAGCCACTGTCTGGTCTTTTATTTTTTCGGGTTCTTTACTGTCTCCTCGTTATGTACCCTAGACAGTACTACCTGAATTTGGACAATGAAGGTTTTCTCACATTGTAATGCAGTCTTCACATTATATCTTTTTTTGCTTTCTTTTTCCCCAAAGCCTTCAGCAGACACAGTGGCCATCTCACTCAAAGCAAGGTCTAGGACTATCAAACAAGGTTCAGAAGCTTTTGGAAGACAAAGGAATGCTTATTGTTTATCTTTCATGTTCAAAATCATTGAAACATTATTCAGTAGAGTGCAGTGATTTGAATCAGGAAATTAAAATGAAACTGATCAACGAACTAATTTTAAAAATGCAGTACTAAAGTAAAATCAAAATTAATTTGTCTTGGTTACATCCAGTTACCAAATCTAGTTTTCTGGATTTGTTATGTAGACACAACTACAGGCAGCTAGTTAAAGGATAAGCTGAAATAACAAACTTGCAAGGGTCTAGAGGGAAGAGACAGAAACCAAGTCTTTGGAACATATGAAGTTCACCTGATTCTCTATTTGCAAACCCAAAGCTCCTTCCAATTTCCTGTCATTTAAATGCTGTGGTTAACACATTTCTGGTTACCAAAAGCAAAGCTATGGACTCTTGTTCCAGAACATAGTAGTTTGATTTTTCTGACTTGTTCAAATCCATCATATCAAAGGGTGAGAGCCAAAGACAAGGGTCTTAAGTGAGACACAAGATAACATCCAGTGAGCCACTTCTGCAAACATATTAATTACCTCTGTATATAGGTGAAAACTCAAAACAAAGAATATTATTTTAGAATCTACCACATACGGAGACACTGAGCTCCTGTACTTGCTATCCACAAATTCTCTCCTCTGATTTCCATACAGTATTATCTGTTACAGCCAACAATATTTCTTACAAGAAAAAAAAAAAAAAGGAACATCTTTGGGTATTTGCAGGGACTTATATCTCAAAAAAAATACCATATAAGAAAGAGACGTTAGCTGTGGAGGAATTATGCCACAAAATGCTAGTTCCTGGTACCATAAAATTTACAGTATCCATTCTCTACCAAAATATAAGGGATACTTCAAAACTAAGCATATAAATGATGCTCTGCATTGCATAAAATGGGAAGCTACCCCACAATGCTAACATAACACAGTGTTTTAAGTATGACAAAGAAGTGACTTCAAAGACCCAAATCATACTTGGAACACTTATTTCACAAAAGCAGAGGAAGGGTTTTAAAGTGGGATTTAATGTTTCTGTTGTAAAATATAATTTTCTTGATTACTGAATGTTTACATGTGCAAAGAAATATATCTTCATGGTCTTTTCTGGACTCTAGATCCTATTAAATTCTAGTCTGCATTTTTACCTTTCAAAAAAAAAAAACAAACAACCAAATAATCTTGTTCCTGTTCAAATGGAGTTATCTCAGGATGAAGACTCCGAATGGAAATGGAATCAAAGTGTGCATGATGCTGGTTTCTTCAAATCTCATGAGTTCTACAATATCTTTAGGTCACTGTAGATCTGATCTGTTATGCTATGAAACTCCATCTGAAATAACAGGCTTTGGGATATATTTATAGTGTCATTTCAGTAACTCTCAGAATTTGTGCTGTACTGAGCCTGTTCTTAGACAAAAAAAGAGATCACAGTATGAAAGCAGTCTCCTCTTCTATCTACCTTCCTGCACCAGAAGCTCTTTAGCACAGAAAGACAGTTCAAGCATTTAACTGTAGTTCTATCTAACCCTATGTTCCCACCTAGAAACTGGAATGCAGTAACCATCATAACTCAGAGCTAATGCTAAAAAATATGGCTTTTTTATTTTAAGATAAAAGTCTGGGGGTTTACTGCAGACATTCTAGTTTTGCTTTTATATGTGCAAGTAAGTCAAGAATGTCAGTGCATGGAACACAAGTGCTCTTTTTGCACAAGAGACATAATCTTTGCATGAGATTGTTCTAAAGATCATATAGTGAAGAGAGCACAAACAATTACTCCCTACACAAAAACATCCTTAACTATTCTTAGTGCTAGTAAGGAAATCAATTTTACTCTATTTTCCACTGATTATTTTTGTATTGGGGCATTTCCTGGATCTAATTAGGGATGGAAATAGATCTAGGGAATACTGGAAAAAAGCAGAACAAGACAGTTGAAGTCCAGTCAGAAATATTAAGTACTAGGATCTAAAGATCAAGCATATTCTGAGAAAATGCAGTAATTCAGACCCAGAAAGGTTCTGACGTAAGAGACCTGTTGGCAACTGCAGCAAACACCTAGAGATTTGTTTACAACTACTAAGGATTATAATGAAAGCAGGAAGTCTCCCTGGGAGAAAAGTATTTTTCACTTTAGCTTTGGTTTTAGTGAAATTAGTCTACCACGTAACACTTCCCACAACATGAAAACAGTCACATGTAAAAGGATCCCTATGCACTTACCTTTGCCCTGCTTGCATGAAGAATAAAGGTCCCAGCCACCTTCCTCTCCAGGTCCAAGGCTTCAAGGTCAATCTGGAGCACTTAAATTCTTGGAAAAGCAGAACACTGTGCCTTTCTCCTAAACAGCATCTTTGACCACAAGTCGGTTCTGCTGGATTGATGACAGCACCGTATAGATAAAATATGAAAACTCTCAAAACAGTGATTCACATTGACTGTGTCAGAACTTATGTAAAGGGAGCAGAGGGTGTCTCTGTGGCAAATTACAAACAACAATGAAACTAAATGGACAAGGGTATGAAAAATTTAAAATGTTTGGTAATTCTAAGAGGAAAAGTGGTAAAAGGCAGATCTTCAAAGGTTCTAAAATTATTATAGCTATTACAGTTTGTCCTCAACCTAAGACTAAGTTTTTATAACATAAGGAGACAGAGATTATTTGTGGTTTGGCAGCTGAACTGAAAGACAAAAATGTTCCTCAAAAAATAATTAAGAGTAAACAAAACTTAAAGTGATTAGGACCTCTGCTGCTGGAAAAAAAAAAAAAAAAAAGAAAAAGAAAAAAAAAGTGCTCTTTTTTTCTTGTGTAAAATTTCAAAGGAAATGAAAAGACAGATTCCCATAAAAAAGACAATAAATAGATCATTTGGTAACAACTTCCACTTGACACATGGGAAAAATGGTTTCAACATCTACCTCCAGATAAAAAGAACTGAACCCACATTTCTAAAGCACACGTCCTAACCACCAGGCTACAGAGTAAGACTTGACCTTAGACTCTCAGTGTAAACAATAGCTAGAAATTTTATATATCACTTTTAAGGTCTGAGGAGATGTCTTTCTAAATATGCTTTTACTTCCAGTACTTGGGTAACTATTTAAGCGTTATGTGTACTTGCTTGTACAATCACATACTGTGTGAAAGCAGTAAAAGGTGAGGTTTGAACTTAAGATTTCTGTCTTTGTAACTGAAAAAATATGCATTTGAAAGTGCACCCCTTCTCTCTGACTTTGTATAGCGTGTTTAGTGATTAAGACAACAAAAAAATAAGAACAATATTCTGAAGTGCTGTGACGATGGCACTCAGTTGTGCCATCGTTATTGCACATCATCCTGTCCCTGATCCTTTGAATGTTGAACGAAACCAGTAAGAAAAAAAAAACCAAACAACTAGTTTCAATATTAGATGATATGTAGTATACATTTAAACTTCACAGAACCTTTTTGGTATGTGAGCTCTAATCCCCTTAGGTCTGTGCATGTTTATATATACTTTATGTATAAGAACTGACCTTTGATTTTTCATACCTTGGACAAACAAGTATTTCTGATCCTTTAGTGAAAAGGCAACAGCAAACTGATAACTGATAAAGATATAAATCTCACAAATAGTTTTTTAATCAGATAATTCCAAGCAGATGTTGTAACAACAGGGAATTCTCCACAACTTGAAATTCTCCACAACTTTTCCACTGGAAAGCTAGGGAGGAGTCAGATGAAGCTGATCCAACCCTTCACTGACTGCTTATGATTGGCTTTCAAGCCCTTTGAACCTTGGAACAGCAAAAACAGGCTGTAATGCAGACCAGAATCTGGCTCTATGCCTTCATGTTTTCAGCAGCAGAAAAGAAGATTAATGCAGTTTCAAACAAGCACAATGAACTTCATAGACCTGATAGATTTTCAAAGTTAGGTCAAAAGAGTTGAATGTAAAGCTACATACGTCTATTTAGTGTCTAGATTCATATAACAGAGATCTTTGCAGAAATGTGTCGACAGATAATATGGAATGCTTTCATGCATTTACTGGCTCTCCTGCCCTGCTCAATGAGAATTGTAGTGCCACAGATTAACATGCATATAAAGAAACCCACCCTATCAAAAATTTAAAATCAGATTTATTTTTAAAAATGCAGGAAGAAAGAAATGTTAAATAAACATAAGCCAGTGGTATCTAAAGTATTCAAAGTTTTAACGGTTTGTGGTTTGTTTTTGTTGGGTTTTTTTTGTTTGTTTGTTTTGTTTTTTTTTTTTCCTGTCTATTCTCAGTATTTGTAACAGAAGTTGTTTGAAATGCAATTAGTGAGAGAAGTTTGAAAGGAAGGCTTGACAATTCTTTTCAATAAAAATATTTATTGTTATCTTAGTGGTCTGAGAATGTCACGATTTTTCCTTTGGGGCTCAGAATTGCACTTTAATACCTTGATAGATCATAACAGGTTATTATAAAATGTTGACAGATAAGGCTGTGATTTGTGAAAGCTCCATATGAATTTTACCTTTAATTTCTGTTAACATTTGACAGAGCTTCATGACATTAGAACCACAAAGTTCATTTAAATTCAGCAGTAGTTAAGTATCTTGCATACATTTCTCATTTACAGATAACACTTGTACATCTCTTGACACAAAGATTCAAAATGAATCTCGTCAAAAGCTGTAAGAAATACACAGTGGTTTATCTCACAATAAAACTGAGTGCATCAAAGGGCCTCTGTGTTGGTAAATTACTCCAGTTGGGCATAGGGAGGATTTTTAATTGGTTTGCATCTTTCCTATTTTGACAATGTTATATCAAACACATCAAAAAGTAAATAAATGACTGAGGTTGCCCCCAAGGTGGCATGTCAGCAGCAGTGTTCCTGAAAATTATTACCAAAAGCATGAATGGTAGATACAGACTAACAGCTTCTGGAATTTTTCGTTTATTTGTGTAATAAAGTATGGACAAGCTTTGTGACTTATGAATGAATATTTAACGAAGTCTAGCTTTCATAACTGACATCTTTACTTATTAACATAATCAACTATTTGAAGACAAATATACCGATACCAATATAAAAAAAAATAAATAAGTAAACAATAAATATATACTAATATAATATTTTTGGTTTCCTGAAAATTTTGTGCGTTTGTCCTACATTACCGACTAGGGTGAAATATTTTTAAAAGCTGCTTCTATGTCAGTGATTCATAGAAGACAAAAAGGTAGCCTTGGAAGAAATTATGAGCAGTTTTTAAAAACTGAGTCATACCAGCGCACTTCTTCAGAGGTCCCTCAGTGGGAAAGGAACACATCACGGAAAAAATGCTCCCTAACAACGAATCAGCCGTAGAAGTTAGGAGTCAAACAGCTGAAGCCTGGAAATTTACAGACGCTCCCTCAACAATCTGCAGTACAGAATGGATAATCCAGATGTCTTTCTGAATATTCTTTCAGCCCTAGAAAAAGACTTCCATATTCTTGCTCAAGAGCTATTGCAGAGGTTATGATTGCTCTATTTTTCTTCAGTAAATAACCCAGAGTCTAACAAAGCAGATACTTCCTAGTGAATCCCTTGAGATATTTCTTGAGGATAAGTGTAAGAAAATATCTAATAAGAATCAAATTTTCTTCATCTCATGGATCATATTGACTTTAAACTACCATTGATTTCCACAGAACATGCAGACTAATGGCAGGTTCATAATTTTATCTAATAATTGCATCATCTTTACTACTTTATTTCTAGTTAATTATCACCTTACCAGAACTGGAAGTGAGAACTCCATTTTCACCTTTCTAGGTGGGAGGAAGTTAATCCAACTCCTTAACCTGCGTCACATTTGAAACTATCCGACAGCTGGTATTCAGAGCACAGCAGAAGGTATTTAGTGGAAACAACTGTCAGATTTTATTTATTTAGCATTATTCAGATTTACAACCAAAGGCTTTTAACTGATGTGTGAATTCTAGAGAGACATTTAAAGGCCTTTCTGCTATTTTGATTGTTAGTTATAAATTTTTGTCTTAGAAATCTACAGAAGTGCATTATCTTTTATCATTGTGACCAAGGTCCTTTTGGTTTTGTTGAGATGTACATAGCTTTTGTTGTGTGTTTATTTAAACTAAAGTTATATGAGACATTCCCCTACACAGCACCCACCTCACTAAGGAGTTCCAATACACTTCTAAGGCTTTTGTTCCATCTTCACAGATGTTCACATAAGACAGTGGGTAGCTAAATATATTCTAGTGATAAATATACAGGGTCATTCAAACAAGTGCACAACGTGGATTTTCACTTGCCAGGAGCATGGATCTCTTCCATTTTCCTAAAGTAACAATTTTATCAGCTACTTTTATACCAAAAAGTATATTGTGCTGGGACCAAGACTAACTGTAGCTATTGTAGTACAAATGAAATGCAATAGCTTGACCAATGGACCAAGATATCAGTTTTTTGGATGCGGATCTGACTTGATCTTCAAACCTTCTAAAGCTGTGTTATCAGTATGAAATAGAATGTTGTGTAAAAAGAGACGTTTGTTATGAACGTATGGGAATGGGTAATTTCATTCGGTCTTCAATAACCAACACTTTGGCATGGGGAAGATATTGTGAATGAGGATAAATGGAACAGCTCTTTGCAGCAGTGAATGAACACTGTGAAATAAGTTGCCTTTTCTTTGGCTTTATCCTGAGCTATTTCAGAGGTAAACATCATACTCCTTGATGTTTTCCACTGGAATAACAGCATGCCAAAGAGAAAAAAGACCCAGATACTTATGAACATGATCAACTGGAGGATCCTTCAAATGAGTGTCACAGGGATAAAAAAAAAAAAGAAACACTTCATTTTTGACAGAGCTGTATGTACAACTCTAAGTGATTCATCTCTAGATAATCTATTTCAGATATAAAACTAGTAAGACCTTTCTTTGAAACAATCTATTCATATAGAGACAAAACTATAAAGGTCAGGATACATTCTGGAATTCAGATACATACTGACGTGCCAAAAACATTCAACTGGAGAAATTTATCCTTAATGTAATTCCCATTCCTGTTCCCTAGACCTTTGAGAGAAGGAGTGAAGTGATTCTTGTATTTTTTCATGCCACCAGACAGGAAAGCAAGAAAAATCTGTAAATGTCTGTAAGAAAGAAATTATACTGAAGTGAGATTTAAGCCACGATCACAGAATATAGAGATCAGGAACAAATATATGGGTGAATTAAGACCATCAAACTACCTCTATAGTGGAATCAGATACACCACAGGCAATTTATTAAATCTGCAGCCAAATAAGTATGTATAACCTTTTATAACATGCATAATAAATTTTAAACTAGACACATTCTTCTATATAAATAAATTTTAAATCTAAACAAAGGAATTAAGATTAGGATTCTACGATGCTTTATTTACAGGATTTACAGAAGATGCAAAGTGACAGCAGTAGTATGGATTCCAGCAGCTAGAAGTATTCTAAAGGGAAACATTCAGGGAATTCTTTCATTACACCTTTCTACAAATAATGTATTTTCAGGCACTGTGAAGAAGAGGTAAAGTGATGCATGTGAAGCAGCAGCTGGTATCCAGTTATGGCCAGTCACCAGTAAAACCATGAACTACGCAAAAGTATAAAATAAAATTGTACAAACAGAAACAACTTTTGACAGTGATCTATAGCCCCCCCCCTTCAAAAATGAAATCTTAGTTGAGTGACACATCAGGAATTGTAATAAAAAATTAGAAGCTCAATACCACGGTCCCAAGCTACATCAATCTTTGTTTCCAATGACAGTTTCTGAATTTGAGTCATACTCTCACTAGAAAATTGAGATAAGTTCGTTTGCTCACCACTGTCAGAAAATCAATATTCATGCCATGCATAATTTCCCAAACAGAAGAGAAAAAATATCTAGAATTTTTTCCCAACCATGATCAAAGGGTTAGTCTTACACAGTCTTTGAAAAGACCTGGATGTAACTCTTACTAGATGTTAAAAGTGTTAGTCCCGGTTCAGTCAAACAGGATTAAAACAATGTTTTGTACTGTTTTCTATATCATCTCCAGCTTCTATACTCCCTTTCAGCACCTTTGAATATAGCATTAAACTAAAGAACTTCATGATAATATCCTGTTTCCTTCTGCTTCCACTGGGGGCTAAAAAAACAGGTAGATATAATTTTTCTCTAATTTAAGTGATAAGATTGTATTGTTTAGCTGTTACATTTCTATTTTCTTACAAGTTGATTATCATCACAATGTCCAGACTCTGTCAAGAATTTAAAATTAAAAAATGTCTCTCCCTTCTCCAGAGATCAGAAAAAAATGAGATAGAAAAGTGTGTGTGTGTGTGTGTGTGTCTGTGTGCATGAGAAATTTAATGAGGGAAAGCCAATTCAATGAACTGAGTTTTGCTGAATGCTGTGAGGTTGAGAGTAATTTTTATTTATTCCTGTGGTAAGTTTCAAAAGCTTAGTTCTCCTCTCTGTGCTAGTTGAGATTTTTTTTCTTCTGGTCACAGCTTTGTGATTCCAGTGGAATGTAGCTGTCAGAGCTTATAGCAAGAAGCATATTTAAAATATCTAGGGCTCTGAATATCAGGGACTAAAACAATCTACAACATATATTCACTAGAGAGCCTGAGTGGAATGCAGAATAAAGAAATCATGTTTCTAGTTGCTTGTAAATTTCTACCACTTTGTGCCTTCATCGTTATTCGTAGTTTCTTTATAAATATTGTATTATAATAAACACATCTAGAGGTCAGAAACTAACATTGCAACAGCTGTGCTCAGGTGACCAAATCATAAATTTCTGGAGTAATAAAACAGCAATAGAGATTTTGAAGCCATGATCAATCAGAATTCCTCAGTAGTACTAAGGGAATCATGATAGCTATATAATATACCTATAAAATTTATAAAATATGATATATTTTAAGGATCCTGAACGAAAAGCAAGGCTGCTAAGGTTAAATACTGAGACATGTGAGGGATTAAAATGCTGTAAGACTTTGGTTCATCGACACTCTTCTAATCTATCTCTATCTGGCAGGCAATGTTTTCCTTCCCTCAGAATTGTCTTTCTTTTTGTGCCTTGGTTTTAAACTACAGGGCAAGAAAAACAGTCATTTTCACTTAGCATAGCCCAGATTCAAAGTGGTGGCTTTTGCCTCTCAGTCTCTATCAAGGTCCAAGTTGAGCAGAGAGCATACAACTACCATAATGCACATGTTTCTCTGCTTTGGTGAAAATCAGCTTCGTCTGATTTTTGCTTCCTGTAGAGTTCCGAGTTCAGTGGTAGCTGAATGATGCTGCTGTTGAACACTGCAGTCTTAAGGCAAAAGAGTAAATGTCCCAGGACCTTGACATTCGGTTTGAAAGACCCTTCAAAATCCAACAGTGAGTGGTAGGTTTGCCAGATATGAGTCATTATATGGAAGATCCCCTTGCTGTATGGGAAAGCCTTGCAACCAAATGCAATATAATAGAGGATAGTTTTTCCTTTATTTGGGAACAATAGTACATAAGTTTGACATGGATATAATAAAATATATGTCATATGCCATGTTTTACAACACAGGTAAACAACTCATCTGTCCAGGAGAAGAGAAGAGAAGATCCTACTCAGTGGTGTGTCAAAAGACTCAACATCTCCAAAAGAGGATTATATTCAAGGATGCAGAATACAAGGAATAGAGTTAGCAGCATCCAGGGGACATGTTCTATGATGATAAAATTGGGTTTGCTGGTCTTCAAAAACAAATAAAAAAAAATAAGCATGCCACATATTGCTCATTGTGCTACATGTAAATACAGTCCTTGGTCAAAATGGCCATCAGATCCCTACTCTAGAAAACATATCCATATTAAGTAAACCTACAAAGCAGTGGTTGGAGGAACAAAATATTACTTTAGTAAATTCTAAGTTCTTCACTGGAATGAAGAACCTGAAATGTCTTTTCATCTTATTGGAATGCAAGTCCTTTCAGTTTTCTTTATTTTTCTTGATGGACTTGGAAATAATCACAGAATTAAACACAAGTTGGTTTTCAGGTCTTTATGGTGAGAAATCAATCAAGACTTCAACAGTAAAAAAAAAAAAAAAAAAAAAAAAAAAAAAAAAAAAAGTAGATTAAGAAAGTTATATCTTAATACCTGATCATCTCATTCTCCTTTAGTCTTTTTGTCTATAATATTTCCATTAATTCTTTCAAGCTCTGTCCTCTCTATGAAATAACTGTACTTCAAACAATGCCTGAGATTTCTTTCATGTCTTTGCTGTTGACTTTTTCTCTTCACTCCTCCCTACAGTTTTATAATTCACTCTCTGAATTGTTTTTTTTTTATATATTTTCATGCTTTTTTCTTTTTTAAAATTCTTCTTTTTCCTTAGCTTTTCCTTAACATTTCCATATCTTTCATAAATAATATCTTTTCATTTCATTTCAATCCTGAAATGAATTGGTTGAAGTATAGTTTATGGAAGAGTAGTGGAGAAAATGTCAGGATCAATCAGCTTTAGGAGGAACTCTAAAAGTAGCTCTGAAAAGAAGAAATGGATATTTACTGGGAGTTTTTTTTTTTTTTAAGCACACAGCTATGAATGAGGCATTTATACCATTCAGCTTCTGTCTCATCCTAGAGATGTTTAAGCTTTACTGGCTTCACTGCAATTTTCCCAAAACATTTAAAATTGAAAACTCGGGAATCAACAGAATATTTTAGTCTAGACAAGGTTCAACATCTTGACAAGCTTGATCCAGAAACTAAGCTGCTTAATGTCAAACACAGAAGCAGAAATCTAAGTAGAGAGGGACCAGAACCCAAGACTCCATTCCTCCTGGCAAGTGTCCTGATCACTGAACTACAGATTTATGTTTCTCTGCTCACCAGCTTTCTGCATAATTCTACAGCTGCATCAGAAAAGGAATGCATGCCACTGCTGCCTAATTGGCTTGGTGAACAGATTCCCAAGAGGTAGAAATACCTACTTAAATCTGTTCCACTAGAAAAAAGGGATGGAAATACTGGAAAATCTGTGAAGATGCTAACAATCAAGTACAAGCCTGCAAATTAAGCGTTAGACTGTTGTAAAGGAGTTCTTCCCCTTTTATAAGTGATTCAAAAGGATAGTAATACCTGAAGCCTGTAAGAGGATGAGCAATGGTACTATAGGTACCTACCTGAGGAGGAAGGAAATTACTCCCTGAGGACCCAGCTGAGCATTTTCTACCTTCCTATAAGTCAGCCCATGACATCAGTTTTGAGTCCCATTCCGAGTTTTTTAACTCCTCCATGCACCTGTGCTGGGAGCCTCGCCACCCAGCTTCAACATCTGGATTCATACTGGACATTTAAACTCTCTTCCCCTCAGGGAATTCAGTCTTTTACAGCGCATGCCTTAGAACTCCTTCTAAACTGAATAATATTACTCATTGTCTAAATATGAGTATGTTTATATACAAGTAAACTAAAAGATAGTGGCACAGCTTACAGGTAATTCAAATATACTTACATGAGATTATGATTTAGATTTCAATTAATAGAATCAACCCAAAGCACTGATTCCAGACCTCAATATCACTGACAAATAAAAGACATTGAAATTCAACCATCATTCTGCAAGCTTCCCTTACAGTTGCCATCAATTACTGTTTAGCCAGATGAATACTAAGTTATGGCCTTTCCTGGAACTAGCTAGGACTTGAAATTTCACTCAGCATTTGCCACTTTTTTCCCCCGTGTCTGCTTCCTGCATTCAAAATGTTTTGTGAATTTCCATGGGGTTAATCAGAAAAGAAAGGTCAAAAAAGACATACCCACCACAATGGTGAATTAGTAACATCAGACAAGGCGAAGGCCGAGTTACTCAATAACTTCTTTGCCTCAGTTTTCACCAGCAACCCTTCTCTTCACAGCCCTCAAGTTGATGGCCCACAGGACAAGGACCTGTTAGACAAAGTCCCTCCCATTGTTAGCAAGGACAAGGTTCACGACTACCTGAGGAACCTGAACATAAATAAACCCATGGAACCCGATGGAGTGCGTCTCAGAGTATTGAAGAAACTGGCTGATGCAGTTGCTGAGCCACTCTCCATAATATTTGAGAAGTCATTGCAGTCAGGTGAAGTCCGTAGCAACTGCAAAAAGGGTAACATCCTGCCCATCTTTAAAAAGGGTAAAAAGGAAGACCCTGGGAACTACTGTCCTGTCAGCCTCATCTCTGTGCCTGGGAAGATCATGGAACAGATCCCCCTAGAAGAAATGTTAAGGCATATGGAGGACAGGAAGGTAATCCTGGGTAGTCAGCATGGATTTACTAGGGGCAAGTCCTGCCTGATCAACCTAGTGGCCTTCTATAATGAAGTGACTGCATCAATCAACAAAGGAAGACCTATGGATGCCATCTATCTGGACTTCTGAAAGGCCTTTGACATGGTCCCCCACAACATCCTAATCTCTAAACTGGGGAATTATGGGTTTGATGGGTGGACTGTTCAGTGGAGAAAGAACTGGCTGGATGGTTGCATCCAGAGGGTGATGGTCAATGGCTTGATGTCCAGATGGAGGATGGTGACAAGTGGTGTCCCTCAGGGGTCTGTGTTGGGACCACTGTTGTTTAATATCTTCATTAAGGATTTTGATAGGGGCACTGAGTGCACCATCAACAAGGTGACAGGTGATACCAACCTGGAGGTGCAGCTGATATGCCAGAGGGGTGGGATGCCATCCAGAGGGACCTGGATAGGCTGGAAAGGTGGGTCAAGGTGAACCTCATGAGGTTCAACAAGGCCAAAGGTAGAGTCCTGCACCTTGGGAGGGGCAACCAGCACTATCAGTATGGGCTGGGAGTGGCTTTACCGGAGAGCAGTCCTGTGGAAAGGGACTTGGAAGTGCTGATGGATGAAAAACTGGCCATGAGCCACCAATGTGCAATCACAGCTCAGAAGGCAAATCACATCCCAGGCTGCATCAAAAGAACTGTGGCCAGAAGATCAAAAGAGGTGATTCTGCCCCTCCACTCTGCCCTGGTGAGACCTCACCTGGAATACTGCATCTAGTTCTGAAGACCCCAGGACAAGAAGGATTTTGAAAGGCCACAAAAATGATCAAGGGATTGGAGCACCTCTCATATGAAGACAGGCAGTGGGAGTTGGAGCTGTGCAGCCTGGAGAAAAGAAGGCTCTGAGGGGACATTATTGTGACCTTTCAGTACCTGAAGGGGGCCTACATGAAGGCAGAGGAAGGTCTATTCAAAAGGGTTTGTAATGTCAGGGCAAGGAGCAATGGTTTTAAACTAGGAAAGGCTAGATTTAGACTCAGTATCAGAAAAACAATTCTTTAACATAAGAGTAACAGATCATCAGAATGGACTGCCCAGAGAGGTAGTGGAGGCCCCAACTCTGGAGTCATTGAAAGTCAGGCTTGACAGGGTCCTGGGAGACCTGACCTAGGTAGAGATGTCATCTGGTCCAACCTCCCTACACAAGTAGGGAACCTCTAGAGGTCCCTTCCAGCTTAAAACATTCTATGATTCTATGATTCTAATAATGTTATTCTTTTTGGTGAATGTCATCTTTTGGTAAATATCACCAAATGTCATGTGTTTGGTAAATAATGTTGATTAACGTCCCAGCTAAATAAAGAGGTCAGACTATTTACATGAGTCTTAAGTTGTTTATCACATGTAGTAGAGATGAGCCTGTGCTACAGCAATGGGGAAAATGGGTATAGGAGTAGCAGATATGTTCATAACCTAAAATGTAAAAAGTCTGTAGGATAATGACATAACTATAAATAACTAATGTCACATTACAGGTAGGTTTTGCTTAGTAGTCCCAGATTGGAAAATTCAGGATCTCATAAGGCTTTTAAAAGTAATAATTTTTGTCACATTCATTAATAAGAATCAGATAACAGCTATAGTAAAGAACTGTACTTTTGTTTTATCTGCTTATTATTAGTTAAGCCAAGTTCTCTGTAGGTACTTGGCCAAGAAAACGTAGAAAGGCAGTCAGGTGTCACTGGATGTAATTTTGAAGTTTACACACTTTTTTAGCCTGGCAAGCAAAAATATTTCACCCAGGATATTATGCATGCATAGGGCTGCCAAAAATATGTTTAAAAGTTACAGATCTACAATGCCATCTGGCCAAGCAGCTTTTCAGATATAGTCTAGAGCCATAAGAGAGAGACACTGCTGGGTATCTCATAAGGTACATCAGGGAGCTCTCTTTCCAAGGTATCAAATCTCGTATCTAAAATACATTAGATCACTGTTGAAGTAGCCACCGTTCTCTTTTTCAAGAGTATAAAGGAAACAAAACAGGAAGGAGAAACTTCATAAATTCTCAAGTATATAATGTATTCACATATATACTATGGATATATACATATATAGAGAGACCCACACATATATTTGCATCTGTTACATGAAGTTCCCTTTGCAAATGTGACATGGTTTATCACACTTTCCACTGATATTATTGGGACTAATATAGAACTAACTGTACAATGCAAAAGAGGAGAAATAAATAACAGCTATTCCTTAAAGAAGAGACAAAAAAAAGAAAGGTGAAAAACAAAACCAACCAAACAAAAACCCTATAGAAATCTGTCTGCTTAATCTATTGTTCATTCATCTTCTCAATGCTCTAGATATTTTAATTGCCTCACCTGTTTTACAACAGGTACTAGGTACTATTTTACCAGCTTTATAGCTTTGCATCTGAAGCCATTCGATAGTGTGGTCTCCCTCTAATTTTTTTTTTTTTTTTTCCCAGCATTCATAACCTCTACAAAAATATTTTTCTAATAAAGAGAAGATAATATGTATTAAAAACTGAGAAACTTTAGGCACTGTACAAGAGAAAAATAGCAACTTGCTGATTAAAACAAGGGTTGCATAACATCAGAAATTAATAATTCAATTGCTGGAAACTTCTGAAGATTTCATATAATCATTTCATACTGAAACAGAGGGGGAAAAGACCAAACGAACAAGACAACACCACAAAAAAACACAGTCATCAATACACTCAACAAATGTAGCTTCTTTTCCTACTTCTATAGATTGTCAGCAGACCATGCTTTCACAAATGCATTTATATTTTTTCAACAAATTTCTGATTTCATTATTTTAGAAATTATTATTTCTATTAAAAGACTTTTTTATATTAAAAATTGTTAATGCTTGTCATGGAAGATTCTGAATGATTTAAATAGTGACATGCCACTTCATAAACATTATTAATCTAATTTTTAAAATTTTGAAGCTTTTTTAAAGAACCATGACTCTAAGTCTCTGGGAGAGACAAACCTGAGGAAGATTTAGTTGATAAATGGTATCAGGGTTTTTTTAATCATTACCCATGGAGGAAAAAGCCGAATTTTGTCAGTGTCATTGTTCAAAAATTAGATAAACTATAAAATTGACTGGCTAAGGATAGAATCAGTCTTAGAATAAACTGATGAAAAGAAACTTCACAGGGCATAATTTTGGACAATACAAACACGTCCCTTCCCAGACCACAGTCCCCTGAAAGCTTGATTTTTGAGCAAGAATCATTAAGAACATTGCTTTTCTGCTACACTATGAATAATGTAATTTATTACAATAATAAATAAGCATCCATGCATTCTAATTTTCTGTCACTGACACAAACTAATTGAGCAGGTGGGCTTGTTATAAGCTCAGAGGAAGGCAGTTATCCTCTTGTCTGGCTTGCTTCACTGGGTCTGTGCCAGAGCACTGAAGAATCTGTCACTGAAGAGTAAAAGCAAAGTCTACCCTGTTTCACATACCTATAAATAGGCGTGTATGTATATGTATGGGCATGTCTCCATGTATTTCATTTTCCAGTGCAAATAAGCACATTTAAAATTCACTCCTAAGCATTTCCAAAAATTAATTTTTGGCAATTTTCAAACAATAGGAGGGCAGTGGAACATACAGCATGTATTTTGTTCACAAGAATATAAACTGTATGCCTTGTGTTCACTTGTTTCCCATCTTTTTTCAGGTACAGCTGGCTGCTAGTTACCCCCTGCCCATGTTACCCCAACGCAATGAATGAGTTTCATATTTTCTGAGCTGCCACCTTGACTCTCAGAAAGGAAGAATAAAAGTGCTCACCACATATATATGATGATATATATATATATACGTGTTTCAATGCAAGACTGTAAAGCATTAATGCAACACAGTTAACACAGAGCACACAAAAAAACCTATAAACTAAACAAAATAATTGTCTCTTCTTAGCTATCCTTTCCACAGATGCAGTGAAAGAAACAATTCAATATTGATCTGTAAGCCCTCTTTCTCAGCTGATGAGTGGAAAAATTCAGCTGCAACAGCCACTTGGGCCTCTACACTTGATGACTCTTCCTCTGTCCTATAACTATCCTATTAGAAGAATCTTGCCTGCAGCTTTTCGTGAGGGGTCAAAAGAAATTTAGTGTAATTATAGTGGAGTAAACACAGTCCTTGAGTCTCTTTCACATCACCCAAAAAGCTCTTTGGTTGCTTTTGGCAGCATCCTTCTCGCTCTGCCAGCAAGGAACACCCTTAGTCAGGCCCCACAAAGAAACAATAATCTATGATAAAACTCTCTTCTTTCCTGTTAGGATTAATAAGAAATGAAGCTGAAGTATTCTTCTGACAAGGATGAAAAGGCAATATTTAAATTAGAGCAAAACCTAATATACATTATATGTAATTTGATTAAACAGAAATCTAAGAGATCAGTGTTAACAAGGGTCCACTTTGATAAACAGAGAAACGTTAAACAAACTCTTCCCAATTAAAAATGTGGCCAGAATGCCTGCTGCTGCTTTCAGCGAAATGAGGGTGGCCTTCACAGAGACAGCTGCAGCAGCAGCTGGCAACTGTCCAGCATGGTGCAAGGGAGACACATCTCTCCTGGCTCAGGTACTTATCGGCGCCTCCAGCAGCGAGGCTGGCACCACACAGTCCCCAACGAGTAGATCCCCACTGCACCCCGGGACAAGATAGCTGGTGGCTACTCACTGTGTCTAAATTACAAATCTACTTGCATGAAACGGAGCCTGCCCAGTGCCAGAGAACAGACAAAGCCTATACAAGGAGTCAGCCCTCAGAAGGGATAAAGCAGCTCCTAGAGGGGAAACAGTGATTAAATAAAGTCCAACAAATGATGCCAATAAACAAGTTTTCAATTACTGAAGGACACCCAGGCAGTCAAAAAGAGGCTGCTAAAAGCTGCAATCACACCACTTTACAGTACCCACTTCAAAAGCTACAGAAACATATAATATATTTTGGCTGGAAAAGAACACGTAGAACAGACTATTTAAGAAAATTGCAACCTGCTACAAAAACAAGCTTGAGTGCCTTCTATTTAGGAGAGAGGGGCTGCATTTCAGATCCCATTTCTTACTTCAGGTGAATTATATCTCTGAATCACACAGCAGTTATCTTCCTACATCTGTTTTTCTTTGACACCATTATCTCCGCCTGTCCTTGACCCCAGCTGAGACTGACAAGCTCTGGGGACTCCTAATAGGGTTAAATTTTCTATGAATATTTGCTTGTATTTATAAATGAATTTACTTAAGCCACATTAATGTCAATTTTGTATTTGCTTTCTGAGAAAATTTGTTCATTTAGGTTTTGCTGGCATGAACGTTTACTAAAGTAAATTCCAAAGTTGTAGCCTGAGGTATTAGGATCAGAAAGAGGCTTTTAAAATGTACTGAAGTGTGTCAGTACATTTGTATTTACACAAGACAAATGATTCTCACTCAGTCAGCCAAGGAAGAGAAAGAAAATCTGGAGGTTTCCTGACCAATCATAATTAACCAATATAGTATGAGTAATGAGCACCAAAAGCAGAAAGCTGATGGTAACCAATCAAAAGAGTTTCACGTTACAATTTGTGTTCACATATTTCTGAAGACTGGATGGATTCAAGGATGTAATATGGTCACAGCTGACTATGTACAGAGAAGTTTACACTTTATTAGAAACAGCGTTTGTGGCATATTGTTCATTGGGCTGAAATAACTGAACATAGAGCATTTTGTCATTAGGTCACTTGTGTGTACTCCAGCCTCCAGTGAGAGAACAAAGAAGAAATTCATGTCAGAATGTGGCTGATGAAAGCCTTATCAGATACAGCCAAGATCCTGATAACACTTTTTTGCACCATAATGGCATCTTCTATAATTTATGCTTAGATTGCTTTGCCAGCGATGCTGCCCAGATTATTTTTTTTTTTTGTGTTCAGTATATCCTCTCTCCATTTTACCTCTCTCCTTTAGCTCAGTTATAGCCAGCAAGAGGTTTTTAAACACAAGTCTTGGTAACCATAACAGCACTGCTACCTTTTAAATGCAATGTGTTCTCATCTCTAGTATAAATCATAGTTATTTCATAAGGGGAATCACAGTTCTAACCATTTAAATTTTGATATCTTCTTCAATTTTTTATAAAATTAAGCATTAAAGCTTTTAGAGGCCAGTCCTTGCAGTAACTGGACTAACAATATTCACATGAGCTAACACAAATGTACTCCCGCCTCCCACAATACAACTCTCTAAGGAGGAATTGAGGCATGGCTACATAGTCAGATCAACGTCAGCATGACTACCCCTTGGCGCTAAGGACATGAAGCCTGCTGCCTGAAGAGCGTTTTTAACAGAAATAAGTATATTTTTTCTTGGCTTTGAAAGAGATTTGGGTAATTCAGGTATAACAGTCATGACTGACAGAAAAAAAAAAAAAGTCCTGTCTGACTCTAGATTGAATTTTCCCTGCTGTGGGTTTAACTTTTTTTTTTTTTTTTTTTTTTTTTTTTTTTTTTAACCACATAAACCCCTTGCAACCCTGTAAGCATAAGAAGCCTTTCCTAACAGTTTTAGGGTCTTCTGACAATAAATATTTTGCACAAATGTTATATCAGCAGATGTTCATCACACACTTGTAGTCATAGACAAATTTCAAAATAATCAGCTGGATTGAGTGACTCAAAATTGATCTGAATTGTTGAGTCGTCTTGCATTTTGGTCACCTGTTCCCTTTTCATACTAATATAAAAATAGTGCATTTCAGTAAACATTCACTGGCTGCTTTAGCCCTTCTCTTCATTGTAATATTAACAAGCTTTGTTGCATTCCATGAAACTAGAAATAGTGGCTCGAGAAAATGGTATCTTTCTATATTGGGTGTCTACAAAGGTACAGTCAATAATAATATTTTCATAGTCTTTAAGCTCCTTTACTCATTCTTCATGAAATGTTCCTTTTCTTTCTCTGTACAACCTACTAACTGTCTTTTAAGTCTTCATTATTAGTCCTAACAGAAAAAACTCCAGCTCTGTTACTCTCAGCTGCCCCCAAACAGAATCAAATAGATGTGCTCTCTACCTATCTAACAGAAGTTTTGAAAGTATCCTAGGATAAGAGCTCACAATCCATAAGGGATTTACTTGTTTTGACAAGCAAATCTATATTTGCATGTATACCATGCTACACCAAACTTCCTAAAGCATCACAAACAATAATAATTTTATCTGACCTATGACTTCCTCCTAAGTTGTGCCACAGTACCAGCTTCCTGGGAAGACCAAAACTGAATGCGATTTTGTACATAGAGCATAGGGGAATTTGAACAACTTATTTTTCTAATTAAAGTATTGTGCAACTCTTAAATTGTTTTGCTTTTAATTCCATGTTTGCGCAACAGCAGACTAACTGTAAATTACACTTTATTTGGTTTGCGCTTTTAGTAATCTCCCACACAGGAAAAAAAACCCTGTGCATGTCAGCACAACAAATTAAAGTCAAATGTGGCTTAATCATTTTCACTTTAGCCAAGACCATTTGCACGGCACAATTAAGTAAACCCTAGAAGCTAGAAGAGGAGTTTGCAAGGTATCTGCTGGTAAGCAGCAGCTGATGAAACAAAGACACCAGCAGCCTCTGACGCACCCCACAACAGCAGCAGCACCTTTCCTTGACTTGACAGAACAGGAGCTTTGCTCTGATGCTTACCACCCAGCCCAGCCATGTCCTGCCCTGGGTCAATAGCTGCCTGGAGTATTTTCTGCCCTTAGTAGTCACAGAATATGAAACCAGCCTCTTGCTGTAGATTAGCAACCTCTCAGAGACTCCCATTAAAGCAGGCTGGGGCATCAAATGGAAAACGTAAATTCTTGTGGAAATCAAGGAGACCAGGTTTTCAGCCTATTTTTTTTGCCAGCATCATAGTTATTTAAATGCTTGAAATCTCTCTTGAGTGTGCTTTATTTTACATGATGCTGATTTGAACATCTCCAGTCTGAAAATTAGTCTGAATTCTTCCAGATCATGATTTTAAAATACTTATGTGAAAGTAAGATACATAACATTACAAATTATATTCTGTAACTTCACTGCATTTTATCAGGTCATTTGTAAGCTAAGCTTTGAGGAAAGATTTTAGTTCTTTCTTAGATTATTGAAATTGATTTGCACTTCACTGCTCTTTTAGACCTTTAGAAGCATTAGCATGAGACTTTACTATCATTGCAGGTATTATATGAACTCATCATAACATGTAGTGATTCCCACAGCTAGTGAATTGTATTTAGGAGGACTACAGTGGATTAACTAACAGGTTAATTTAAATGGCATATGTTCTCATTTAAATTATTGGAATGACTAAACCATGTATTTAGACATGGTTAAACTCAAAGTATATACTGATGATAAAATATCTGGCAACTGAAGGAAGTAATGATTTTCCTAGGCATTTCTTTTGTTCAAACAGATCTTTGCAAGGATTAAGAAAGTTCCCAACAGACATAAAAAAATGATAGTCTTTTCCTGGGGATTTTTGTATGCATTTGGAAAATAGCGTGTCCTTACATCATCTTGCACAGGAGATCCTCAAAAAAATACACACTCACACTAAGAAATGTTAACATAGTGAGCAAAACAACTTCTGGTGTACAGCCCAACGCCATTGCTGAAACATGTTAATGTTGAACACTTGCAGACTCAGCCTCACTGATGCAGCAAGGATGTCCTTAACTGTCAAACTCTGGAATAGGGTTCTTCTCTGTGTATGCTGATACATGTTGGCGATCAGACTGTGTATCATACTAACCCAACTTAGCTGAGAACTAAAGGACCTATAAAAGAACTATATTTTAAAGAACTGTGTTAACAGAACTATATTAAATATACCGACTTTCAGTACGGCAAGAGCCAAATCTTTGCCTCTCCATTCCCTGTACATGCTAGGTCAAAGCATGGACATGAGTCTGGGGAATCTCCCTCCAGACCAGTTCTGAAGGGAAAATGTGCTCAGACATTCAAATAGGCTCAGATCAATATTGCTTACATCATAGAAATCTTATGATGAGGAAATCAGCTCCATAGATGGCCTGAATTCCAGCTCTTTCAGGTTTATTGAAAGGAAACCACACACAGGCAAAGAACTGTCTGTTCAAAAAAACAAAGGAAAGAATACTAGCAAAGCTCTACTGAAAACCTCTAATAATCATTCCACACTATCAGGGCCTTCCTTAAGGTGAAACTTCTTTACTGTGAGAGTAACAGTACTGGAACAGTCTGCCCAGAGAGGTTGTGGAGTCTCCTCTGGACACTTTCAAAGCCCACCTGGATGCATTCTTATGTAACCTGTCCTAGGTGAATGTGTTTTAGCAGGGCGGTTGGACTAGATGATCTCCAGAGGTCCCTTCCAACCCCTACCATTCTGGGATTCTGTGATCCTTCAGCTTCAATTATAATTTTCCTGGTGGCTGAAGGTAAAAGGTTATTCTGTTCTTTGCTTTATTCCCAAATGTCCTGGTTTCCTTGTAATGTAGGCAAATTTGCCTTCTTACATAGGTGTAGCAGAGCACAGTTATCTTCCCCTATGTTGACCAGTGGAAATTTTATAGATCACAGATTTATTCTATAAACTCTCATATGACACTAATTTTTCATATGCGTGAACAAACTGGTAACTCACACTACTTACATGTAAAGTGACAAGTGAAAATTAAAGGCCCAAATATTTAGTTCTGCAATAGTTTGTATATAGTATATCAAAGCCTAGGAAAATGGGTTTCCTGTGCTGTAAAAAAAAAAAAAAAAAATCAGTCTACCTGCAGAATTTAGGATTTAAAAATATTTTTGTTTATAGAGCAAAACAGATTTAAATAATGATCTTGGAATTTTGTGAGCTCCTTGGAAAATTAGTTACTTTCAAAATGTAGCCATAAATGTTGTAATTCCTGAGAGAAATGCATTAGGACTGGACCACTTTGAAAAATCATCTGTCTCCTTTGGGAGTCCTAAAAAAGCATTTGAATGCACCTGAAAAATCTGTTCTGGCTATGTGTGCTGGGTACTTGAAAAACCAGAATTTTATTGATATTTTCTTCTCATATGCTTCACCGCATGATCCATGCATAGAATTAGTGTTCATCAGCATGGGCTATATTTTGTGCAATGGGATTCTTTCTTGTTATCCAGCTGTGAGAAAAGCACAAGCTGTAAAATAAGGAAAAGAGTGAAAGGGACTGAAACCAATGCAAATGAGCTAAGATACAAAAGTGTAGTATTATTTCTAAAAAAAAAAAAAAAATGGGAGAAGACACAGATAATTCAGTGTTAGGAGCAAACAAACGTTTTCATACCAAATCACTTGACCTCTTGATGTAGATGGTACCTTCTCAGTTCTGCAAATTTGATATTTTTCATGGATAATTCTCTGTGAGAACAGTTTTGCCTCTTTACTAGTACCTAAGTTCTTCCTTGAACTTAACAATATAGTAATTTCTTTCTTTCTATAGAGGTATCCTCAATATTGACGCAAAACGTGTTCTTATTCTAACTGTAGGTTATTAGAATTTTATATCTACCTTATGTTTCTGAACCTTTGAAGATAATAGATATCACGTGTTTATAGTAAGCACTTACTTATTGAATGAAATGAAGGTTAGGAAATTCCCAGAGTTAAGAAATTCTCAGAGAAGTTCCGATGTTTGCTAAGAAATGGCTAACACTCAAAGTAGTAATTAATCATAGGCATAAACCTCAAACATTACTGCAAACTGTGCTTATAAAGAATCTTGCACAAAGCTTTAAGATTTCAATTTCAATATTTAAAATTTCATAAATTTTTTTGAGAGAATGTGTATATACAGACTCATGCACTCTGCAGACTACTTGACAGTAGTCTTTTACTCCAAACCATAAACATATTATGAATTGTGAAACAGCAAAAGTTTGGCTGCAGGCAAACTATCGACAAAAATAACTTCTAAAAGACCAATACATTATCTCTTTTTACAAGGTAGCAGCTGTTGTCGTTATGATCTTTATTTACAGAAAACAAATGCTTTAAAACATTTATGCTTTAGAAGAAATCTTGAGTGTGCAAAACAGCATAAAGATTTAAAGGATAACTGTCAACCAATTTGTTACCAGTGTTTTAAAACAGTAGTGCTTCTGTTCTTGCAAACCTTTAGTTTTAAGCTGATAACAAAAAGTTCTTTAAACTCATTGGAAATAGTCTACATTCTTAAACACAGCACAGAATGCTTATAACTGAAAAATGTTTCAGAACATTTTCTTCCTCAGAGATAAAAAAAGCCTTTGTTCCTCTTAAATGTTTTAAAAAGATAAGCTTTCTTTATGATGGTGGCTGTTGTTATTGGCTGCACAATAACATTATTGTGTGAATTGTGAGATGTTTGTATTCAATAAATCAAATGGAAGCAAATGAACTTTGATCAGATCACCTTAGTACACAGATAGATAAATTAATGAGCATTAAGGCATCATATATTTCAGTTAAATCTCAATACTAATGCTTAAAAATTGTTCTTTAAATGTTGCTTTGAATTCAGTTGAATATTTTCAGGTTTAAGGGCTTAGTTACCATATATAATATAATCTATATAATATCATATATATAATCATATATGAATTGATACCTTACAGACGGACAAATATATAAACTGGAAATCTACCACTCATCAACGCTTGAATGACATTTCTTTGTCCATATATAAACTTCAGAGAGTCCACATAAAATCCCATCCATAAGTTTTAGAAATCTTTCTGTTTTGCAGCAGCACAGTTTCATCTAGAAGCAGTGACAACCCCCCCAGGTATATTCTTTTGAAAATTTAAAAAAAAAAAAAAAATCTAAATCATCTACAAGATATTGTAACTGAAGATATCATTGTTGATCTCTTAACTATGTAATCTCTTGTCTTTTTATTGTTGCATTATTTCTTCCAGTAATAATAAAATATTCATAGCCAACAAATGTAACTATTTTCCTTGCCTTTAATTGTGGGGCTCCCTTAAGATACAGTCACAAGCCCATGTGGCTAAACTACTGAGAGCTGTTTGCCTGAATAAGCACTGATGAATGATCTGCCAGTCTTTGTGTACATTTGAAATATTTTTGTTAATTACTTGGAAAGCAACACCTTAAGCACTCTTTCTTATTCTCTCTCCAGATAATTGTACCGAATAATTATAAGCACGGTCACTATAAATAAAAATCCACTTTCCCTTGACGACCTGAGAAGTCTACATTTCTTTTGTGCTGAAAAGTAGGGCAGTGGTAAGCTATGATATTTTTATTGTTCCGGATCCAAGTCTTATTTTTAGATATGTTATTACTGCTGAGGAAACAGAGAAACTCGGCAAAGAGTGTTTGTGTACCACAGTTACATATTTTTTCCATCTGGGGAAAAAAAAGTTTTTCCTTTTAACATATGGTGTTTGTCACATCAATCATTGGTGGAGAACATGTAGTTGCATCCATGTCGTATGGGTGACAGGGCTGGTTTACATAGTATCAGTATTTTAGATTCATGCTTCCCAAGCTACAAAGCACAAACATTCTACTTAGCAATAGCATAGTTCCTCCAAAGAAAAGCAGTCTGTTGTCAAGTATTTTCATCAGAGAGATGTAAAAATGTTACTAATCCATCCAAACGTAATAATCTAGGTACTTTGGTGAGCAGATATTCTTTAGCTTGTATAATAAATTTGAGCTGGGTGCTTAATACATATGGGGTTCATGACTAGTGAAACCATTCTCTTGATACCTCTTCACATCTATAAACCTTGCCTTCCTTTTGTGTCTGGCTCAACGAGACTATTTCAGAAAACATCAACAAAATTTCTGACAAAATTTCATCCCACTTATTTGTCTTTTAACTTTAAAAAGTAAGTGGAATCTGTGTTTTTTCTCAAGCCCCAAACATATCATAAAGGGTATGTCATGCCCTACCATTTTCCTATTACAGATCCCCTCCTACCACCATTCTTATGGCTCATTTCCTACACAAAAATGATAGCAGCTCTGTACTAGCCCTGTCCTCTTGTCTGCAAGTGCCAAAACATTGTCAGTTTATCATTTACCCCGGTGAGGCACTTACTGACAGTTACTGTCCAGTTCATTGGCTTGTTGACCTCTCTGCAAATAGCTAGATAACAAATTTAGGGTACAAATGCCTGTGATAATTATAATTCAGTTTCCTTTCAGTGTTTTACACACAGATGTTTTGATATCTGTGGAACTACTAGCCAAAAGGACCACACATTGCATAGTGCCTAAAAACTTAGCAAGGTGTCCTAGAGGACTTAGGCAGGGTATGAATGCAAACCTGCCAGTTTCAGTAGATGATAATTTCATATAAATGAAATTGTAATCCTCAAATCTCATCCCCCTAGGAGACTTAGCCTGGAAAGCCTGAACTGAATAAAACAAACACTTACTAGGCATGCCAGTGTCTGTCTGCTTGTCCCTCTTGTGTGTAAAATATGCCAGGACAATTTTCTATCTATGTTTCCCTGCCCTGTTCTAGTAAGTTTTCTAGGTCAGATAGCCTTAAAAATATAACCCCATAGGTGGAATCAGCAGTATTCATCTTTCTCTTCATGCTTTTAAAATATTAATTCAGTCACTAGAACATTATCATAGGACAATACGTTTTAATGTCCACTTGCCCATGGGAATTCAAATAATTTCTCCAAAGGAATGTCCCACTCTCATTGGACATCCTCTAGTGTCGAAACTGCATCCATTACATGTAGGCTTAAATATTCATTCAGAAAGATAAAAATCTACTAGTTTAATATTAGAATACTGTCAGTGAGGTGCTCTTGGGTCTTTCTGGTGAGACAATCTCTTTGAAATAGGCCTTTCATCTGCAAAGTTTTACTGCCTGAATGCAATGTGCTTCAATAAATGAGCCCTTCATGTTCACCTAGAGACTCAAGTTCTACCATTTTTGCAGGTAAATACCCAGCAACAAAAATCCTTACTATAACAAATTCCAAACCAGTCAGTACAAGCACAAATCCTTTAAGTTTGCCTTACAGAACTCCAAGTGGCAAAGGAAAGCAGAAATCTACGTTATCACTCCCAGAAATACAAGTAAAAATTAAGAAGTCATTGTCACACGAGTCCCTGGTGAGCCTGATGACAACACTTGACAAAGCACATATGTCATCGATGTCTAGGATAAGGAACGTATTCCTGTCACAGGACTTACTGGTGTTAATGCCCCTGTAGGAGTTTGTCTAGAAAAACAAGTTGTCACTGCTGCCTCTGAGTGTCCCTCTCAATGGAAATGTATCACTTTGCTTTTAGAATGAGACAAAAAAATAAAGCACTGAGCATGATACAGAAAAAAAATCCAACCAACCAAAAAAAACCCAAACAATCAAACAAAACAACAACAACAAAACAAAACAAAACAAAACAAACAAACAAAAAAAAACAAACACCAAGGAACTTCTAAAGCCTGCATAATTTGATGTGCCTTCCACAGGGCTTGTACAAAAAGGTAAATGACAAAGGCAAAGCAACTGTGAAGAATATGCCTATAACCATCTTGGGATGGATGCACCTTTTGCCCAGTAGCCTGCAAGTTTTGCAGGCACACAAGTGTATGAATGAGGAAAATTGCAGATCTTTCTACATAATGTCTTTTTGATGGTTTTCCCTGCTTGAAGAAAACGTATGTAAACTGTCTGCAAAGGTGATTTGTATCCCTGGGTACAACTGTTTCATTGGGCTTCTGGCAGCAAGCAATTGTTTTTCAGATGTGATGCTCATAAGAACCTTAACTATAGCAATACTAGCAACTGCCTTTGTAATACTTAAAACATAAAACAAATTATAACAATATCCTTAAGATTAGCATATAAGTAATAGTGCCATATAAAAACTCATAAAAACAAAATATATGGCTACAATAACCATATTAAAACAGCCATAGTTCTGCTTTAAATAACCATATGAACCATGTTTGGGAAATATTATGGTATGTACTGATTAAGCATAGGGAAAAATCTATTGCCATCAACTCAAAAGAAAGAAATCAATTCCAGTTTCTATCTTTCCTATATGTATTGGAAGGCCAGCTCATGATAAAAGCCCGACAGAACTATTTAAGGAACTTAAATAATCCTTGGATTGTTTAAAAATAATTGAAACACATCCTATTTTAACATCCTTTTTGTTTTTTTCCAAAACACTGCAAAGATGTGTTACAGATAACAAAAGAACATGAAGCATATAATTAACTGAAGAGTAAATCATCTTTCTTGCAGAGCACTGGACCTCTTGACTGCACTGGTGACTTACAAAGTCAAATTTACACTGATGCAAAAAAGTCAAACTTACACTGATGCTGAACTGGCCTAGGAAAATTGATCAGGACAATGTATCTCTTTTAAACAGTGACATCATTTAGAGCCTGGGAAACTGAAAATGCAGAATGGGTTTGTCAGAATGAGCTCTAGACAAGGCCATGCCTAAATGGTGAGAACATCTTTCTCAGGGTGGGAATTTGAAGAGGAAACCCTCGCTTTGTCACAAGACTGGTACTTCCAGTCAATTTAGCAGTCTCATTTTTCACTTGGCAGCCAAAGTGCTGAAATCCATGTTGCTGAGCCCAGTAAAAGCTAAAGGTAAGGAGATTATCTCAGTATGTGGGGACCAGTAAAAACACCTTTTGCTTCTCCACTGAGGAGCTTATGGATGGGCATATATGTGTGGAGGAGAGGAGTTATACAGAAGACCCAAAGGGAAAGGTATAGCCATCTGTCTCCTGTGCTCCACAACACCTGTGCTCCTCAAAGCACAGAAGGTGCCCTAAGTCCCATGTATACCAAGGAGGGATGTTTCAGGGATGAAGCAGCTCCTTACCTTTCTACCGTTCCTCCAGCTCTGAGCTCAGTACACTGACCCACTAACAGACAATCAGGCAGAGAAGAGCCAATAAAAGAAACACAGGTCATTTTTCATTTGCTTATGGACAGACAACTTATGATGATACTCTGATGATTACTTTCTATTGAATGAATTGCCTTCTGACCTGTTCTCCTCAGTCATTTTCATTGTACACTAAATTCAGTTTGCCATGTCAGACCCTCAGTTTTAGCAGAGCCACTAACACAATTTTCCAGAGCAGCAGCATTAGCTCAGTTTCCTCATTTTGTCTCTCATGCCTTGTAGGCAGAAATAAAGACTTGTTGGAACTTGCCTCCTTCCCTCAAGCATAATCTTAATCCAAATCCAAGGGCAGGATCTGGGCCTAACCTCCAGGCTTTTTCTCCCAAGAGCTGATATATCAGTAGATGATCCATGTAAGTCATATCACTGTTACTGAATAAAAAGCAATTTGCACTATCAAAAGCAGAATTCCATCATGAAGAGAGTCACAAAGATATCTGAAAAGGGAGCATACTGTTTTTCTTTCTGATAAAAATGGGAGGATTAAAAAAAAAAACCCAAACACACAAAAAAAAAAAAAAAAAACAAAAACAAACACAAAAAGCCTGAAAGCACCAAATGAATGGAAAATTCCAAACTAGCATAATATCAATAGAAATATGTTTGCCTTAATTCATTGCAGAATCGTTCTGCACATTTGTATTTAACAGTTATAGCTGCCTTATACAATCAATAAAATATATTATATTATAAAAGAACGAGAAAATCTTATATATATACAATAAAATAATATTATGTGAAAAAACAAATTTGTGAAATTTTGATAGAATAGGGGATTCATATTTTTTTTGTGTGTGTGTAAGTTTTTGATCTGCTTAACACTAACAGTAGCCTGACCTGGCATGGAATTACTTTAGTCAGAATGTTTGCCTTAGCATTATCGCTCAAAACAATCTCATTGAGAATTAACCATTGCTGAGCTCACTCAAAGATATGTACAGGGTAATATCAAGTTCAGTTAGCAGCTAGGAGTTCAGGACATGGCTGTGTCATCGGAATAAAAATGAACATTGCACTCAGTGCACTGACTTGTCAGTTCATTTACAGAGATCATAAATAACAATGGTCCAAGGATATATCCCTAAGGTACTTCTGTAATGATATCCATTAAATCTGACATGATGCTGTTTAATAACACAAGCTGTACGTGCCCTAAGTAGATAGCACCCAGTTAATTACAGATGATTCCATACCTAAGCCACTCAATTTATCCTGTAAAGGAATATCATTTACAAAATAGACAATAAAACCCAAATTTAAACGCACTCCATACACATCCCCTGGAAACAACTCACACTTAATATGTGGTGTTTAAAAACATCTGAATTTCTCATTCTGAATTAACCATAAACATTCTAATATTATTCTGCTCAAGAGTCCTTTATTATTGGTATGGCAAATGCATAC
>NW_008591665.1:0-34065 GCF_000691845.1 Merops nubicus | reverse complement strand
GCTGAACCGACAGCAAAAGGTGCTCTATGGGAGCACACCCAAACTAGATTACTGGTGTTCAAACTGTGCCTTTCCAAGGCATGCTACACAGCTTCTGGGTAATCTGCAAGTCTGAGCAGGGCAAGCCTGGCTTTGGCTGAGTCTCACTTGCTCTGGTTGCAGTTTGTGCTGCCACACTTCTCCCCAGGGAACAGTGAAAAATGCTGAATGACCATACTGGTGCTAAGAGGGCATCAATGCTTCTTTTGGAGATGAAGAAAAGGAGCTGACGCGATTCCTAGTGACAACCAGAAAGTGTGAGAGAGGGAGAAAGGTGAGAAAGAGAGGGAGATCAGAGGCACTGCCTTGGCTTGTTTTCCCACTTAAGAATGAAGGGGGAGTAGGATGTCTCCATAGCAACAATGAGAAAGCATGAAAAAGCAGAGAACAACAATAATTATAATAAGATTAAAAGAGGTCACACAGATCATCAAATAGTCCCCCAAAATCTCAGGCAAACAGGTAATAATAGATGCTTAGTCTGGAACTGATCTGTGGAAAAAGTACTCCACATCCACATATTACAAGCTTCTTCCCAGTTTATGGCTAATTTAAGATTTGTAGTTTACAAAAAAAAAAAATAAAATACCCCAAGTATTACACTCTGAAGGGATGGAGAATCAGAGAATAGGTATCCTATATTGTGAAGGAAGGAACCTACTTGCTGGATCTGCCGGGTAATTTTAGGATGAGTACTTCACCTCCTGCTGTTGAGCAAGGCAAGCACAATAACCTGCCCCCATCTGCCCTGAGCAGTCTAATCTCCCTGAGAACTACTTCTTGATGCCAAATTTAGGAACCGCATTAACCCTCAGGATGTGAGCAAGACACATCAGTGAGATTTCTGAACACCAAAAAGAGCACCAGTTCACCCCTTTCCTCATGAATGTTGTCTCTGAGAACGTATCAGTTTGGTCCTTGTTTCTTAAAGAAGTATGGGTGAAAGGCAAAAAAGCCAAGGGGATCCACACACACCAGATATTAGTTGTAACACTCAATCCAATTCCAGAAAGTAGCCAGACACCACAGTGGTGAATAAGATATAAAGCTTCCAAGAGAGGGAACAATTTACTCCTCTCATTAGTGGGTGGGTGAAATTTTTCAGAGGGGAGAAAAGGAACACATCCACGTGCTCCTCCTAATGGCCAGAGGACAGGAGATATATACATCTAGTGGCAACTTGCTAGACAGAATAAATTAAAGATACTCAGTCTGAAAGAGAATGATGCTCTACACCTTTAGAAATATGCTGAGTGTTCTCATTTCCCACAGATATTGGAAGGAAATGTGAGGGAGATGAGCGCTTGTAGCCTAATGCACTTACACTTGTTATTTAGAGATCAGTGACTTCTAATTTTCAAATACACTCCCGTGGTTATATATTGCTCTCAAAATCACATTGATGAAAAAGCAGACAATAAACAGTGTAAGTCTCCACTAAACTGACACTGACCTGTGCTGTAGTTCAGGGTGAAAATCTATAACTAATCCCTGCATGCTCCATGTGATGGGCTAGGAAATAAAGATACTTTTCTTATCTACATTCCTATCCACAGCACTTTATTAGAGAGGGTTCATGTTTCAGAACTGCATGTTTCATGAGCTCCTGAAGAATTCCAGTGCCCCAATAAATAAACAGAAAAGTCAAGTATATTGTATATGTATTTGAAGGACAGATTTTGAATTGGCATTCTTACATTGCATGACAGTTTGTGCTGCATTTTGTTGCTGTTGCAACAGTTTCTTCAATGCCAGATTACATCTAATTGGGCAATTTGCATACCCTTTATGCCTGATGCATTGCTACCTGTGACACTTCTCCTAGGTGTGACTTGAAAGTGCAAGTTATACTCATGCTGTAATTTCTGACTACAGGACACTCAGGAAAGGCAGCTCAGCTGAAAGTCTGAAGTCAGTATGCACAAGACAGTTTTTCCACCCTTGTGTGAAATGCAGCTAAGCTTTACGGCCGCTTTACTCCCGAATGAGATAATCCACATGGCGGAATCAATTTCAGTTGATTTGCCTTAACCTTTCTAAGTCCTTCTACAGACATGGACTTAATTTGTGTTTTACTGACTGCCCTTCCTTCCTCTGCATGTCTCAGGCTTTTGTATGTCAGCTACTTGAAGCACCATTCCTATACCTGTTTTCTTTCTACTGATAATTTCTACAGCTGTGGCAGATTGCATTGTTTTTCTTTCCTATCACAGGGCGGGGGTGAAATCCAACATGTTAGCTGCTTTTCAGTATGCTTGGCAGCAAGACATATGTGCTTCTGCATCCCACACTATTTTCTGCATCCCCTGTATTACGGTTTGTAACAGATGTTTTCTCTGGCCTTTGCTTCTTCCTGTCACAGAGCCACTAGCTTCCACCGGGACATTTTTATCCTGTCATTTCAAAGCCACAGACAGTTTATTCTGCCAATATTATTGCCATTACATGTGCCAATCAAATATGTCACATGCGTGTACAGGCATGTATGAGACATGTCCCAGCCACTACCAAAGGTTTATGACACCCACTGGGGTAGAACCAAGGAAGCCCAACAAGCAGACCTTTGTCGCATTCGGGCATTGTATTAGAACTGTCTTTGTGCCTGGATCTTCACACAGAAACTCATCTTGCTATACTTCTTAACCACTCCTACAATATTTTCTCAGTAGGAACATTTTTCCTCTCCTTTTTCATTTTGTTCAGAAAGAAGGAAGTATTTCCAGTTCCATGTCAGCTGATCAAGTGATAATCCACTAATGAGGGGCAAAGTGAGATGCATAGCATGCCCAGATAACAAGAGAAGTGTTGCTGCCTTGTATCTTTTCCTTTAATACTCTCTAACAGAAAACCACATTGCACAAGTTCAATACACTGCCTTGAGCTTTAAACTTCTGCTTGTCCTACAGGGGATTTCCTGCCCTGTCGGGTGAATTCCACTTAATAATACTGAATTCCTGTAACAGAACAATTCCTTCCTGTGGGAATTTAAAGACTTCAAGACTGTTTATTATATTTTAACCAGTGAATTTCCCTGCAGCTTCAATTATATTTGGTTTAATTTCATAGAAAATGTTTATTCCCTTCTTATGTTTTTCTTCCAGTCTCCTCAGCTCACTTCTTCCTTGCCCTCAAAGATAAGAAAAGTTACTTTTAGTTCGTATTAGCTAACCAATATGTGGGATGCACTTAAACCCCCCAACAGAGAGGTGTTATTTGCAAAATGTATTACCTGTTCTTTTCTACAAACACTGTGTGTAATCTCTCCCTTGCTCAAGTCTCTCTGGTGTGACATAGGTAAATTTCACAATAACAAAGTGAGCTCAAACACCACCTCACTGTACATTATATGCCTTTGAGGAGACTTTTCCTCCTATAATGTTATTTTGGATGCCTAACAAAACAAGCACTGCAGCTCTACACAAATAAATTTGTTCAAGTTAAATAATATTCTGCTTATACTTAAAATAAGAGATCTGGAGGTATTTTAATATTAAATTATTGTTTCCATGTGGCCTAAGCAGCAGAACAGGGTTAGTAAACCCCTGGCTCTTGGACGGTGCATAATTTACAACACAGAACATAGGAGCTGCTGGGGAACACAAAGCCCCTAGCCAGGGAAGAAATAAGGCAACAAACAGCAAGTACCGAGCTCAGTGCTGTTAATTGACTACAGGACCTCAATGGACACCTTCCTCCATAATAGGACAGACTAGCCCTGGGTATGCACGAGACAAGACAAGGAAAGGAACTGTATGGCTGAAGGAGATATATCCCTATTTTGAACAAGGCATTAGGGGTGAACCAGCTTCTGTTAGAGCAAAGCATGTCCCCCTAAGTAGATCCTGATTGCAAGGTTTCCTGGATCACACCCTTACCTATTTTAATTGAATGCAGGAAATATTTTGTCTGCATAAAAGAATGTTTGTTCACAGAAAATATTTATGTAATGCAAAATAGTGTACTACAAATGTAATCAGAGTTATAATGAAAAGTGTAAAAGGTTCCCATTCTCTTTTCAGTTCCATGGCTGCAAGTGCGAATTAACTGAATTAGTATTATTACCATTAGCATTATTAGTAGTTCTCAACTTCTCTAACGTAAAGAGAAGGATTTGGCTATAAAAGATTTGCATACTGCTAGAAATAGCTATGATAAACTGTATCACAATATCAAAGTTTTACTTATACTGCACTTAAACAGACTTCTATTTAAAATATATTCATCTGATAATAAAGTATCTATCAAGTAACAAATATGTCGGTTTTCTGATGAAACATATTTGATGAATGAACGTATCTAATGAAACATTTTTAGTTGAGACATTAACTAAAGCCAAAGATCTAAAAAACCCAAAGTATTCAAAAGATACTTATATTTGATACTGATTCTGTAGTCTGGGACCATCCTTGAGGTATGTACATAATGATTTTTTTTTTTTTTTTTTTTGGAACTGCATTTTTAAACTCTGGCAGTTTGTTAAAAAAAAACCAACAAACAACAAAACCACAACAAACCCCCAAACCCCTCCCATAACTAAACAAACCTTAATACAGTTGGTAAGCAAAGCACAGCAATCTTATAACACAGATGAATATATAACTATTATAGTATGTTTTTCTTTCAGTCTCAGTAGTGCAGAGTAATATGGACCACCTTGTTGTTATATAACGTTACAGTTTTAAGATGGAGATGTGCTCTGCAATATAATATTTTTTCCATCTGTAACCTCTTTGATTCTAATGAATGCAATAATTTTAATTAAATGCTGCAAGTAATAGCATAGTATAACACTTCAAATTGAAGAAACCAATTTCAACATATGGCATAAGGTTTTTCTCCAGACCAATCAAAAAAAAAAAAAAAAGTGTTTTATTTAATATTTGAGGTTGTAAGACATTTTTATTACCATGTAAAGTTTCAGAAACATTTCAGAACTATAGAAACCAGTTTCAAGTTAACAACTGAGGTTCTGGATCCACTTCAATGCTAGCAAAAATAAAATAATACTTGAAGTTTAAATCTCTCTGAAGGCTGTGAAAAACCCTTTGATATTTTCACTTTGAAAATAGTTCACTTACAAATTTTAACTGCAGCACAGATAACCATCTGATGGCTGCTCAGTGGATCATGAGAAGTGAAATCAACTCAGTCTATAACATTTAGGTAGTACTCAGAAGTCACATTAGTTAGTAGAAAAAACACAACTCTTTTTATCAACTATGGAACTGGGCATCTTGATCTGAATGGCTCAGGTTTCTGGAAGCATTTACTTTCCATATTAGATGTGCCTACATGTTTTCCAAATTATTAGCAGTTTAGACTATGCAAACACAGTTTCAACTTATTTACATACCAATTCCTATATATTTTAAAGTTGTTCTCTTAATAGCTGTATCCTGATGGAAAATGCAGACTTTCCACTTGCAGACCAATTAAGAAAACACATCAGTTGATATCTGCCTGCATGATATGATATAGATTACAGAAAAAATAAAACTACTTGATGAACAAAGCAAGATGAGAAACAAAGCTGTTGGTAGGTGTTTTACCATTGACAATCACGGTGCTATATGGTGAAAAAGCTCTCTTTTCTCTCAATAACTACAAATGTGAAATTTAGAAAAGATATGATTATGAAAAGAAGGGGAAAAATATTGTTCTCATTCTAAGGTACTATACTAAAGACAATCTTTATTTGTCTCTTAATATCTCTGGATGCATTGTCATTTATTTTAATGTAGGTTATGCCAATACAGTTTAAAGAGAAGAAATCTTTTGCACTCAGTTTAAACTCACCTTTCCTGCCAAGCAATATAAAGTAGCCCAAATTTAAATGTGGAAAAGAAGACTGGGAACTTCAGAAGAAGCTTCAGCTCTCCTGACCTGTCTTGTTTGAGGATACACTCTACATGCCTGCAACCATCTTGTCTGGCACTCCCTTCTCTTTTATCAAGTTTCTTGGCTCTTTATTTTCCTTTTCAGCACTGATTTTTATTTTACTTAATTTAAAATTTTATAAGAGCTAAAATATTTTGCTGAAAAGGTGGATTTAAATAGTTGATATTCAAACCGTTGTTGCAATATTTTTTACCTATCATAAACAATAACACATCTCTGAACTACATTTTGACTGCCACTCTGCAGTGTCTGTAACACTGTGCTGAACTGTTCACATTCATGACTGTCTAATAGAAATAAGAAAAAGTTTGAGGGGCTAAAAAAAAAGCTAGTAATGGGAAATAGCCACATTATTTTCCATCTTCAGTAGCTGCTAATGATTATTTAACATTCTAGAGTTGAGGCTTGATATACTGTTCCAAATTTTCAGCTAATTTCTCCATTATTTGATCTGGTGTGATACTGGATGAGTAAGTGAAGGATTCTGTGTGCCTAAAAGATACCTGACTGAGGCCCAGATAAGTTCACTGCCCATAACCTATTTCAGAGAGGTATTTGCTGAGGCTAAGCAGACTGTATTGAAAACTCAGGCCAATAGCTACAAATGGTTTAGATGTAGGTCCAGTCTGATGGCAGAAGGCTGAGCACTACTAGGCTTGTACTCCTGAGACCCAAAAAAAAAAAATCCATGCATAACTGTGCAGTGAATCTCTGCACTTAACTTGCCTGTCTGCAGATGGGTAAGGGTATTTCCCACCTCACAAGGCTGTTGTGAACGTATGTCTGTTCACTGTTTTCCCATCCTACTGTATCCCAATTACAGATGAGATGGAGACAAGAGCTGTAACGTCTGAGAGGTGACACAGGTAATAAGTTAGTGCTTACATCACAAACCAGCATCAGTCCTTTGGAGACTACATTCACTCTAAATGATCTTGAATTTAACAGTCACAAACATTAGATTCCTAAAATATTCAAACAGGAAAAGGAGACAAAGGAAAGTTACAGAAGTTTCTTTTCATACTGAAGACGGACACTGAGGCATCAGCATGAAAGAGAAAGACAGAAAAGGGAAGCTATCATTAACACCAATGTGTCTTCAAAAATATTTTTTCATATTTGCCTCTGCAGAAGAAACCTTTTCAGCATTCGTGTGTAAAGCTTCATTTAGAGCCTGGATGGTCGTGTCCGTGTTCACTTGCAAATAAAATATTATTCTTGGGCTGATCTTGCAAATATTTACTACAGAACATATGAATGAATGTTCAGCTGGTGTAAATCAGCAGAACCACCCATCTCATTTACATTAGCTGAGGCTCCAGCATGTTATGTTTATTACATTAGGGATCCATTCGTACAGATAGGATTTACCCTGGTAACGATCCATAAATTGGTTAATCCAATCTACAGGTTGATGATGAATTCAGAATCCCTCCCTTACTTGTGCTTTGTGCAAAGCAGAACCCTAAACTGCCTTTTAATGAATATTATGTTATTTTTCATATACAGATTTAACATCATGTTGTGTTCCTGATATATAATAGAAACCAATTGAAAAGTACCAATATTACTTTGTAAACCCTTAATTATACAAATACTAGCATGAACTACTCCGCAAAGCACACTGTAGGCTATAAAGGTGCAAGCCATTGCACAACCTGAGCACTTCCTGGGAAGGGTAGCAGTCCCTCGGCTGCCATTCAGGGCACTCAACACCTCATAGGATTTACTCAGTAACCTTGGTGTGGAATCAACAACTTGTCAGAATATTACACCAACATCACATGGCATACTGGAACAAGAGAGACTGGAAGCAGTTTTTCCTTACTGACCCTCTTTGTCAAAAAAGGGAAGGGTTTTTCTTTGTGTGAAGAGCTTTGGTAAACTCATCTTTTGTAACATTCACAGTGGTCCATTCCTATACGTGAATTAGATTTGTGTCATTATTAAAAAACAAAAAAACAAACAAAAGAAAACAACAAACAAACAAACCCCAAGGTGCACCAGTACAACCATTTGCCTTTCAGCTATACATGAAATGCAAAGGTAAATCTAAAAATTAATAATGCAGTCTGAAAAAGAATTTATACAAAAGAAATGAATTTTCTATTGTTGTAACTAATATTTTATATAACCACAAACAGCAGCATCTTTTGGAAAGATTTACCTATTCACTACACAAACAAATAATTTCTGGCCTTCCAGAGGGACCCTGACAGGCTTGAGAACTGAGCCCATGCCAACCTCAAGAAGTACAATAAGTCCAAGTACAAGGTCTTGAGCCTGGGTCTGGGCAATCCCAAGCACAAATACAGACTGGGCAGAAAATGGATTGGGAGCAGCTCTGAGGAGAGGGACTTGAGGGTGCTGGCTGATGAAAAGATCAGCATAAGCCAACAGTGTGTGAGAGCGGCCCGGAAAGCCAACTGTATGCTGAGCTGCATCAAAAGAGGCACAGCCAGCAGGTTGAGGGAGGCGATTCTCCCCCTCTACTCCTGTGAGACCCCACCTGGAGTACTGGATTCAGCTCTGGGGTCCCCAGCATAAGAAGGACATGGACCTGTTGGAGCAAGTCCAGAGGACAGCAAGGAAGATGATCAGAGGGCTAGAACATCTCTCCTGCAATGACAAGCTGAGAGAGTTGGGGTTGTTCAGCCTAGAGAAGAAAAGGCTTCGGGGAGATGTTATTCTGGCCTTCCAGTACCTAAAAGGGGTCTGCAAGAAAGCTGAGGAGGAATTTTTTACAAGGGCCTGTAGTGATAGAGGGAGGAGTAATGACTTCAAACTGGAAGAGGGTAGATTTAGATTAAAAATGAGGAAGAAGTTCTTTACTCTGAGGCTGGTGAGACTCTGGAACAGGTCGCCCAGGGAAGCTGTGGATGCTTCATCACTGGAGGTGTTCAAGACTGGGCTGGATGGGACCTTGTGCCACCTGGTCTAGTAGGAGGTGTCCCTGCCCATGGCAGAGGGATTGAAACTAGATCATCACAAAGGTCCCTCTAACCCAAACCATTCTATGATTCTGTGATTACATAGTATACATGATGACTGGAGGTAAAGCTGAATTTTATCCTCTCCACTCCTGCCTTTCTTTTCTCATCTTTGCACAATAGCCATATTTTCCATTTTGTTTCCTGTACCATTTATGGCTTACATTTTGAACTATGGATCAAATACTTAAAAAGTATATTTCCCTCCAGGTTTTAAAGTTCTTTACTCTTTTTTTTTTTTTTCCTTTCTTTTTTTCCAGACGTATTCAAAGCTGTTGCTCAAGTAGTAATAAAAGGTAGCAGAGAACTGACCTCCTCTATGTTTCTGGAAAAGTAATTAGTGAAATTCTCTAGAGACCTGTAGACATAGGTGATATATTACCACCTGTAGGTGGTTTAGAAAGGCATATTTTACAACACCCACACAGTCATAATCAGATTACATATTTTAATGTAGAAGCAGTATAACAATGTTAGATAGAAATATGTTTTTTAAGCAACGTATTTCACTTTTCTTACTGTATTCTTTAAAACATCTATTATTATAGACCCGATGTCACAAAGACAACTGATGGTGGAGGGAGACATAATCAGCTAAAGTTTTCAACACTCCTTATCTCATCCAACAACCAATAACGGTCTCTCTGCTAGGATTTTGTAATAGAAGAAACAATGTAAACTAGGCACACTCATTTTTCATCTTCTCCTTTGGGGATTTTTGCTTGTCATCATCACTGCATGCATTTACCCCTTCATAAGTGTGACCTAGAAGCTGTCTTCAAAACAATATTTCAGGTAAAATGTTGAAAAGCATGATTGCCAGACAATGATTTAAACCAAGATGTGTTATTTCCTCTTTTAAAACTAAACCTAATTATTAAGTATCCTTGAAATCAGATTCTTCTCAGTTCTTAGACATTTCTAATAATGGTAAGGATTTCACATTTGCCTGTTTTCCTCCTTTAAAAGGAAAAAAATGAGGTTTTATCTCAATTATTTCATTTTTGCATACTGGAAATACTACATATAGTAGTATTACCTATAGTACTTCAAGGGGAAACATCCCAAAACCTACAAAAATCAAAACACCAGAAGGAAACAAATGTACCATACAGTACTTTTCCTGAAAGAGATGACTACATCTGTTGTTATGTTATTAATGTTATAAATTTGTTATAAATGTTATTACCTGAAAACAGTAAATAAAGTACCTGTACAGTGACCTAAAGAAATAAAAGGACAGGATGTAACTGAGCTAGTAGAGAGGAATATATATAAAGAACTGACAGATCCTCATGACGTTGAAGAAGGTAAAGTGGTGTTCAGAAGGCTCTTTACAGGTACACTTTTTGTATTGCTTGCGTCACAGTTTCCACAGGGAAAAACAAGAGTAGCCAGGAGGGTAAAAGATGAGTGGCTGCATTCTCACTCCCTGAGTGCCTTCCAAGAAAGACAGAAAATGAGAAGTTGTGATTGCCAAACCTTTTTAGTTACCTTTATCTGTTGCTAGACATACTGGTGCATTAATATTAACATAATGATACAACCTTCCCTAGTAGTGCTCACCTCCTAGTTTCAGGGCTAGGTGAGGGGCTAGTAAGAGGGCAGACAGAAATGCTTGGCATACATCAGGTCCAAGATTTAGTTCAGTATGCTGTTCTGCTCTTGCAGATCACTGGATTTACACTTAATCTACTTTCTTAGTGATTTATTGCAACAGAACAAATTATAGGGGCTTTTGTCTTTATTTTAATTAGAAATGGGACAAGGAGTGCAAGAAGGTAAGCACCAGCAGTGAGTGAATTCAAAGCTCAGTTCCAGAGAAGTATGAGCCACTTTCTGATTGCATGAACAGAGGACAAAGATTGGAAATAGTTCTTGATTAATAGTGATCATGTTATGAAAAAATTGACCTGAAGGAGGAATGCAGATTAAAGATTACACGATGATTTCTATGAGAAGCCCTCAGGACTAGAATTCAGCCTGAGATGACTTGGAATTCATACACAGGCATTGATCTACTGTTCAGAACCTGAGAGGGCCAGCAGGTTTTTTTTTTTTGGCATTAATTGTATGAAGATTTCTCTTTATATATCTCTTTATGCTTCTAAATGTTATTTTTTTTTTTTTAGAACTAAAAATTGTGTCCCCAGAAGCATGATGGCAATGGGATTTCTTCACATTGGTGTGAACAACACCTATGCTGCACAAGCTTGAAGTGACATAAGCCACTTTCTATTTCAGACACAACAATCACAGAAGAGTTGACCTGTACAATTACATTTATCAGAATGCCATGCTAAAGCAGATGTGCAGGTTTAGGATTGGGGCTGACTTGGGCCTGGTGAAATGAGCCTAAGTCAACTCTCAGGCAAAGGAACCTGCACTCATTTGTATTTGTCTATATAGACATAATTAGACCAAAGCTAGAATTGAACTGTAAAAAATGAAACTCAAAACCAGATCAGATGTCAGTGAATTCATGAACTTCTAGCTATTTTAATGGTGAGGTTAAGATAGTTGTTAAGTTGGGTTTTTTAGGGGGGTCTTTTTTGAGAGGGCCAGCAGGTTTGGTTTTTTGTTTGTTTGTTTGTTTTGGGTTTTTGTTTGTTTGTTTGTTTTTCTTTTTCTCTGTGTGTGTTCTTTTTTTTTGTTTTGTTTTGTTTCGTTTTGTATAATGTGCCTGTATTTAAAATTGACTGCAATGTTTATAATCATATAGCCTGCAGTGGACTAAAGACCCTTAACAGATCTCTGTGCATCATATGTTACATTTTTTGATTTGTCTTAGTTACAATATAACCGCAAAAAAATACATTTTTTAATTCATGGATCTCAATATATTTTCAAAGGCATATCTAAAACAAACGTGCCACTGAGAAAAATAATTTATAGAAAGGTATAGTGACCTGCTAAGATGATACAGCAGGTCTGTAGCCAGGTCTTTCACTTCTCAGAGCATGTGCATCCCATGACTGTATATTTTCAGAAACAGCATAGACCACAACTCAGCAGCAGATAAAAGATCCAAGTTAGCTAAGCCTTCACAGAGTCAATTAGACGATCCTGTAAGCATGTAATTACAAAGGCACATACTTGCAGTCCTGTCTCAGTACATCAATGTGTCTTTTAATTTGCTTGTATGCTTTCTAACCTTTCAGATCTATAAACCAAATATTCAAAAATGTAAAATGACACAGCTGAAAGTTTCAAATGTACCTTAGATAAGCACACTAACTGCCCATCCTGGGCTCTGCTGATGCAGTCACAAGACACTTGTACAAGCCTAGGTTTTAAAACTTATTGTGTAAGTTAGTCTCACCTAAAGGGAATGCACATCGTGCATACTGCCATAGGAAATAGAGTGCAGTGTGAATACATGTATGAAGCCATATTTCACCTCACAAATATTTCTGTGTTAAAAATAACTCTTTTTCATTTGTGAAACTGCTTTGAGTTGTTTTTATAAGCCCAAAACGGAAAAAAGAAAAAAAAAAAAAAAGGCGCCATTTTCACAAAACTAAGAAAATAGGATTTTCCTGCATAGAACATTTCTGTTCAGGCGTTACACTGCTTATTTGAATAACTAAAGCCAAATTTTGCATTTAGTTTGTGCATAACTCTTCCCTATTTTAAATAGGTGCCATCTAGGAGTAGAATTTGTTCTAGTTTTCCCTCCGGAGTATGCACAGCAGAAAGAGACAGGAAGGAGTGATGAGATCAGTTCAGAGGTGATTCAAATTACTGTGGTGACGCTAAATCTAGAACACAGCCTCACAAACAAACAGTATCTTGAAGGTCTCTAGCGGACGAAGCCATCAGAAATGCCCCAAATATTGCTAGCTAATTCTGGAACTTTGACAGAGATTTGTTTTGGTTCTACTCCTCATTAATTTTTCATAACTTTGTATATTAATTGCTTAAGTAGATTTCCTCTTATAATGTTGCCAAACACAGCTATAAGGAACTGTATTTTATAGTTATTCAAATCAATCAACGTATTCAAAGAACTGAACCTAAAGGTGAGTTAACATGAGTTTTAACATAAGAACATGAGTTTTGACTTTGGCTGCCCAGTCAGAAGTTTGGAGATGAAGAGCACAACAGATGCATCTCTTCACTCACAGGTTTTCTTAAACAACTGCATTGAGCCATGTGGCATAAGAGATCTGCATTTGCAGACAGAAAAATCTTCTTTATCCACACATACAGTCCTGGGACTGGCATAAAGGCTGAATAGTGTTTATGAACCTTCTTCATCATCTACCCTCTATTTGCTTATATATCACAGTAGTAATCTGGTTGAACCTGTTCTTTTCACTGTCCTCCATATGCTGGGTCTGGGTGTAAAGTAGAAATGTACCACATACACATCCATGCAGCAATGAACCACTGAGAAGTGACTTTATGTTTCAGAGATTTTTTTTTTTTTTTTTTTTCTGGTCTTATTTGACTGTATTATATAGCTCCTGAAACCTCAGAGTAACATGAGGGAATCAGATTAGTCAGTTAATCTAACAACTGTTTTAAGAACCCAGCTTAATTCTGCACTGGTAAATTATGCACTGCTAAATAGATTGAGACAATTCATATCAATGTTTCTAATAACCTCTACATTCTTACTGAACACAAATGTACTATTCAATGTCTTTTCCAGAGTCATTCTTTGTTTCTTACACATATACAGGAATTATTTTCAGATCTAGTTCTACATTACCAACTTGTCTTAAGCGATCTCTCAGAAAGGCTCACCAAAGACCCTACTATTTCCCTTAGCTACCTACATTCAAACTCTGGAATCTAGTGCATTTAAGCCTGGTGCTCTGTCAAATAGTCATAATTGCCTAATTATCTGCTCTAGTATGATGGTAAAACCCTTTAACATTTCACTTTTCCCCTAGGAAAGTGTATTGCAGTTTCTGGAATGCTGCCTTACCCTTCTTCTGGGAATACTTAGGCAAGGAATTCATTTTGCTCTCTGCTAAATGAACCTTATGCTCTCCCTCTGTAGCCATACTGTCCCTTTGCCTGGCTGTTTTACATGAAGTGTATACATCTCTATTGAGATATATAGTAAATTCACTAGCATGTGCTGCTTGCCAGATTCCCACCTCACAGTGATGTAACTCACAGCATAAGTCATTTTGTTGAGCTAATCAGAATTACTTTAGCTGTGTAATGTTAAAACAGTTTAGATTCCCTCTGATTCAGATCCTATATATGCTGAGGTTGTTCAAGGCTACTTAAATTAGAGGAGCCCTGTGATGCCTGTAAACTGTGCCAGAAGATAAATTCTGGTCTAAGCTACCAGAAGATAAATTCTGGTCTAAGCTACCCTGCAGGTGAACTGAACACAGTTCTAAGACATCTAGGTTAGATTTTCCATCACCTTGCTCCTATGAAGTCACCTACATCAGATCATAGTGAGAAATACTAGGTATAAACAGTGTTGATAAGAATAACATACTAAGTAGGTGTTGAAATAGCTGTGAAGAAGAATTACTTTATGGCATAGTGCAAACTTTTATATAAAGAGACTCAAATTAAGGGCATTGGCTACTGTGATGTTCTAACAACAAACCTAAATTCAGAAATACGCTCACTCAGCATTAAGTTTTATAAACTATGCCTTCCTTTCCTTACTACTTTATTTTACATTTTTGTGTTCATTATTCCGTCAGTTCTACAGTTTAACATTTTCAGAGTTTGGATGTAAATCAGAATCACACCTAAGAATCTAAGAATCTTTATCTGCAACAGGTTAAGCACAATCACTCCAGCTGAATCTATGGGGAAAATAAAGGTTTTTGGAGCCTAATTCAGATACAGAGCTTGGGTCCTCTGTTGCAAGCACAAAGATGTTTTTTCTCAGTCACAGTAATTTCTATTCCTCCTCTAGATTAATTCCTTCCTTTAGGTCAATTTCTCCATAAGATCTGTCTTTCTTCATACCTATTTGGTAAGACAACTAATTGTTTATATTTACTTCTTCATTTAAAATTAAAGTTTTTATTATCCTCCTTTCAATTTTTCATTTGAAAGAGAGAGATACGTTTACACTAAAATCCACAAGAGGTAGCTTTTAATGGCAGAGGGAACAGCAACATGGAGCCCTGCATGAAGAAACTACTTGTTTTACTGACCAGCTCAAGCTTGAGTTAACTCACATCTGAAACAGCTTAGCTACTTTGAGGTTTGGGCACAGAGATTGTCAGATTTTTGCTTCTGTGCACTTATTAATTATTTTATTTATTTAATAAAAACAGTACCAGGTCCTTATTGGCCAAGTTTCAGGTTGTGTCCCCATAATTACAGAAATCAACTTCTGTCCCTCCATCTTACTACAAGACTCCACTGTCACTGTCACTGACCAGCAAGATGTGTAAGCTAACTCTCTGGGACCAGGATATCTACATATTACATGTTAGAGAGTAGCTTTACTCTCCACCCCTCTGGCAATTTGCTGTCCCAAAAAAGGACTCAACAACCAAGAGAAGTGCAGCAATTGATCACATATGGATCACTTTTATTAGACTAATAGAGGAACGACCTTGTTGGAGGACATCCTTTCAAAAGTAGCTAAATCTGATGATGACACAGAGCTGAGAAGCAGTAAATACAGAGGAACAGAGCAAACAAAGTCATAATGATTTGGATAGAATTAGGCTTATGGGATGCTAAGTAGTTTATGCAGTGCCATGTAAAGAAGTAAAAGGTAATGAGGCTAGGGACCAAAAATAATCACAGAGACTGAAGTCTAAATTAAACCACAACACACAATACGGACCAGGAAAAAGGAAGTGGGAATAAGATAGTTTAAAGTGTTTTCCATGATCATGCACAATATTTGGCAGCAATAAAAAGGCAAACAAAAGTTCAGAGCAGGAAATTGGATAAGGTAGAAGGGAAAGAATAAAGAGGGAATTATAATTTATCAATGGAAGGCTATCTGGCACCATATGAAAGAATACTAAGGCCACATGTGGGATCTTGTGTGCAATTCTAATCACCACATTACACTGCAGAAAGGACATCAGTAGGATGAAATAAAGCACTAGATGGGCATCAAAATGTCTTCTAATTTGGGAGGATTTGTTAATCATTCTGAAGAATGATTAGTCAGCTTCAGCCTGTGCAGGTTTTGAGAAATCATTTACAAATTATCCTAGTCTTATATCTCATCTCAAGAGGACGGACATGGATTGGTGACAGTGAATTTAAGTAAAATATTAAGTTAGACATTAGAAAGTACTATCAGTAATTCAGCTAGACAATAAAATTTGTTGCCAAGCCAGACTGCATCAGTTCTTTTTATTTTAGGTCCTCAAAGCTGGAAGGATTAATTTAGTCTGATTCTGCAACTTATAACAGGTGAAGATTCTATTAATTTAGCAAGAATTCTTTATGAAAATTACTTAGAACTGAACTCATAACCCACTAGGAGTTGAAAAAAGTTAAGAGATATAGTGCATACTGACATCAAGGGTAACTGTTTAGCTAAACTTTCTGCACGAATTATGAGAAATAGTGTTGTAAGAGGCTGTAAATCTCAGTAAACTGTGTAAGTACATCTTTAATTTGATACATAGTAGACTTAGAGACAGGGTCGGTGAAACATGATCAGTGTGTCAACTTGACTAGGTTTTAAAGACAGAATTTTGAGCATTCAAAACATTCAAAGTGCCACCTAGCATGGATTAACCCTGGAAAGCATTGGGTAGTTAAATACTTAACACTTCACACACAAAAAAAAGCTATAATTATACGGAAATTTAACCAATTAAATACCTTTCAAAAATGTATCCATTTTCACTCACTTCATACTCTTAGGTATCTTTTAACCTCCAGGCACTATAGACTAAAATCTTTCAAATAAAACAGAAAACACAGCTTGATGGAGAGATGCTATACCAGTGTTTTTACAAGAAATGATATAAAACTTGTACCATTAATCCTAAATAACTATGTGCAGAAATTGCTAAAGTGGCTTAGACCACACCTTCCTCTTCAATTCAGTCTTTAGAAATCTAGAAGCTTTCAGACTTTTTTTGTTTTTTTCAGACAAAGAAAAAACAAGTTAAAGGTACCATCATATGTGCAGTTCTATTAAATTACTGCACAATCGTATTGCTAAATGGATGTTCTATTCATAAACACCCATGAGACAAACAACTTGCAAAAAAATACACAGGTAAAGCTGTTTTTCTGTCATTCCCTGCATTGAAAAGTTGTTATACCAAAGAGTGCACAAAGAACAGCTTTTATTTCATTTTACAAACTAATAACTGAGATGCTATATCAAATCAATAGATATGAATTCATTTTTTTTGAGAGTTTTTACCTAGTCTCTACAAAGTCAGGGCATACCAAAATCTTGTGTCAGTAAAGCCTAGATTAAATAAACAGCACTGCCTGATATATTTGGCACTTTAGGCAGAAGAAATTCTGTGAGCAAAATTGAGGGACATCATAAAAATGAGGGGAAAAATTCCACCCCCAAAGCTCCTAAAATCAAGGAAGAGACCCAAACCACAAACAAACAAACAAACAAAACCCCAGAAACAAAAAACCCCACCCAAACTCCAAACAAAAATGAAGAAACAAACAAGATGCTGAATTAGAACTAAAATATAGGTAAGACATATAAAGGAACAGAGAATCAAATAAAAGGGATGAAAATGAAAGGGAACAGAATTTTCTAGAAAGATGGAGGGTAGCCTGGGGGAAGCCTTCGGAAAAAGAGTTGGATGAAAGTGTTACAGAAAAAAGAGGAAAGGTGGAAAAAGAAGGCAGTGAGTAATAAGAAAGGAGAGAATGCAGAAAAGCCATAAAGCACATAGATGAAAATTGTAAAGAAAGTATTGTCTTTGCTTTTTCTCCTCCCTCAAGACATATTTGCCCTCTAAGAATCATTCTTTCACTTACTTTTATTTCTCCAGCAATAGAAAAGTTGGACTGTGATGAAAACAAGGGTTAAAACCTGTTTCACTTTTACCCCTCTATCTTCACATGTTAAAATTAAAAGTCTGTATTCCAGAGCTGATGGATGACAAGCTATGAGGCTGCTTTGCTTGAATGCTTAAAAGGCCCAGTATCCAAAACTTCCAGTGGCAGGATTTACAGGTACATGGAGTCCCTGACAATCCGCTTCTCTGTGATAAGACGTGCATTTAAGGCTTTTCACTCAAACCCACTTACATTCCTTTGCCTCCCATTCGGTCTCTTGAACATCACAGACAGACAGTGGCACGTCTAACACAATCTGCAGGAGGACTTATTGGCACTGTTGTAAAACATTCTGGAAACAAAATGAAAGAAAACTCCTTGATAGTAAGGGACAGTTTTGCAAGAATGGAAAATATTATCTCACTTTTCTGAAGTACCTGTTTTCATAAATGAAATTGTTTCTCCTTTCTCATGCTCAGAAAGGCACACTCTACTGACTGCTCTTAAAATCATTAAAAACGTCGTGAGTAGCAGAATATTTTTTTACCAGTTTTTCCTTCCTTATCAGTTTGGATTTTCAAGTTCTTTAGTCCCATATATATACAAAGCAATGGATAGTGTATGGGCACTAAAGTGAGGAAACCAAGCTAGAGAACACAAATTCTGCATTTAAAAGACTTTTTGAAAGACAATCCTAGAAGCATAAAAATTAGTTTTAAGTGCTTCTCATTAGAGTTCAGCAAGAATTTTTAATTTTTTTTATATATTTTTTTTTTTACCATAAAGACTTCCCAAATCTCTCCATGAAAATTCAAGGGAGAGCTCTAACACAGACTAACACAGTTTGGATACTTCTCTGCTCTGTTTCTGACAAAGAACTCCCACCCAGTTACCTACATCCCAGAAAACATTTAAATACCATACTATCACATAGTCTGTAATGATCTTTTCCTTTTGGCTGTTAGCTAAAAGACTTCAACAGAAGTTCAACCAAGCAATATATAGAACTGTCACATGCAGTAAGACTGTATTTTTCATAAAAAGATATTGTAACAATGAATCCCAAAACAGTGTTCCTTTATGATCTCACATAATTCTTGGATTTCTATTACCTTTGGGGATGCATCATCAGATAAGGCTCTCCTAGGTATTTTAGCAACTGTGTACCACAAAGGTAGAAATCATGAAAAGTATATGTGCTTATTAGAAGAATGACCACATTAGATACAAAGAAATGATAGTTCAGTGTACATCTTAGATGAAAGAAGTAGCAGTGGTGACAATATGCTGAGTAAAACAACTGTTAACATGCTCACAAACATCCCGTACATTTCCTAGGTAATCAGTCAAGGCACTACACTGTGCTTCTTGGTTCCTAGAAAACTAGGCAATTAATAAATTTTCTTGCATTCTTGCTGGTATGTATTATACCTTCTTGATTAACTTTACTAAGATTTATCTTGTCTTTACAAGGAGCACTATTTTCTTTAACAGTATCACAACTAAGTTGTCTGATGCGAGTCAAATAGATTCAGTGCTTTTACGGGAGGAAAAAACTCTTTATCATAGGCACCAGAGTCCCTCATCAGACAGATCCATTCGGATTTTTGGCTGGTTCAGAGTTACTTGAGGGGTTAAAGGGATAAAATATTTATTTTCCAGGCTGTAAAACTTGAAAAACAGCTCTTTAGACCTGGAGCTCATGAATCTAGTAGAGCTGATATGAATTTAAATATCTTCTCTCATAAACTTAGACTAGAGTAACAATGTATTCGGCACCTATATTAAAATAGGATATTTCATGTCAAAATATGGAGACCATATACTTTACTTCAGTTTAGATTCCATCTAGTTCTTCTGAAGCAAAAAATCCTTTTGTTAATGGGTCCAGTCCTGGGGGGAAAAAAAAAAACAAATGCACCAAAACCAGCAGCACAAATAAGGACTCTATTTCAGCTGCAAATTTATCAACTTATTTGATGTGTTCATTAAAGCTATTCATTACATTGCTTCAAAAGTCCATGGTTCCAGCCCCTTTGAGCAATTTCTAAATGGCAGAATGAATTTTCACTATGTGCCATTCTCCATGCACTTCCTTCTAAAAGTCTAAATTTCAGTTTATTTTTATAAGATCTGCAAGACAAACATTGTAACAGGAAAAGGATATTTTGAAGAAGAACATGCTATTAGGATCTCAGAGCTTCTTAAAAAGTAAATGGTCAGTGTCCCAGAAGGATGAAAGAGAATGTTTAATGGTGGATGTTCTGTTTATTATATGGAAAAAAAAAAAAAAATTCCTCCTCCTCTGAGACTTCACAAGCTGGAAATGCTGTTTCTCTGCAGTCTGTTACACCTGGGTACTTCTGTTTAAATTATCCATTCCATAGATTCCTTCTTGTCTTAACTTGAAGCTTGTCACATTAAGACATGATGGAACACTAATGCAAGCAATTTTTGTCTAACAGATACAAATGGTATTGACTGCTATCTCCCTAAACTTCCTTTTCTATTGGATTAATGTAAACATTTCCAGTTAAAGCATCTAGAAGTCACAGACATAAAATACATTTCTGAAGAGTATTTACATTCCCAGATACTAAAAGCAAAAAGGGTATTGCAATCTCACAATATAATTATCTACATAAAATAGGTCACTGAATTTAATGCACAGAATCTTGCATTGATGTTTTGTGCAACTCACTCAACTCCTGTCCATGAATGGGAAACAGGAATCATTATACAGACAATGCAGGACAACACAGATTCTCAGTAAACAGATGTAGATCAGCTAGTAAGAATTCCTTAGTCAAGATGGTTAAGTGACAAATTCCACATTATGACAAGTTTTGTCACAGCATAGGACAGCAGTTATGGTGTTGTCCCACCCTGTGGAAGGGAATAAAGGTGGATCTCCTACTACAAGGACGTCCTCCTCTAGTCAAATGAGGCTTATGAAGTTTTGAGGCATCTTATGCTGGTGAAAGAACATTACAATCTCAGATCTCAGTCTCAAAGATATCCACAGCTAAGCTACACAGGTTGTCTGCTAAATAAGCCTATTGATTTCATTTTACAAAAATGTAATGAGAAAGCATTTTGCATTTCCTGTAAAGGTGCTTTGGTATAAACAGAGTATACTTTCTAATCCTTTTGCATTGCCAAATCCAAATAAAAAGTTGTGTTAGTGAAAGTGGAATGGAATAATTAAAAGCTTAACACAAGTGATTTTTTTTTTTTCCCCTAAAAAAACCCCGATTACCACAGAACTTCCTTAGCCATATGTTTCAACTAGACTAGCATTTCTATATGAATTCAATTTCACCCAACTGGTCTAACCCTTGCTTTATGCTGATGCTGCAGGACTTGTATCTTTATTTAACATGGGACTTCTCAATTTCCTTCCAAACCAGTTCCTCTTTCCACACAAAAGAAGAATGGAACAGAATCTATACAGTTAATACTAGAAATAAACACAAACTCAAATGCCAATTATAAGAACAAGGTTATATATTAACTACTTTTTTCAAAATTGCTGTAAAATAGCACATTATGTTTTTCATTAGGAGAGATACTAGGCTGAACGTACCACTATGGTACTTTCCCATCTAGAGAGATGAAAAATTTTAGAAACAGTCAGACAAAGTCTGATTCAGATTTTATTGCTAAAACTTCCAGCCAGCACAATGTACTTTAAGTTACTATTTATATTTTTAACAATTCTTGGTTTATGAGTAAATAAGTAAAATGCATGAAATAAGTTGCAGAAAATAAAACAAATACAACTCGTGACTGGCTTTTCAAACTCAAAAGAGCTGGCACTTTACTTTAGTACCAGCTCAGAAAGCACCATTCCTTACTCTGAAGTTGGTCCCTTTTTGGCCCTAATTAAACAAGACAGTGCTGTAAAATGTCTTTCTACTTTGGGTATATAATTTGATGTTTGTATGTATAACAGCAGCTTATGGCTCAACAGCAATATATTTTGGATTGGAACACGCATACTACTCCAGATATCAAAGTTAGCTTTAGTTTGACTTTGTGATATTCTAAAAGCAGCTGTACTTTGTTGCACTTCCTTAGATCCCAATAGTGATTTAGTTCTGAGGATTATATATTTGTCTCTTATGTGTCAAAAGTCTTATCCCTAGTGACATTACATCTCTGTTTTTGTATTTAATGTAAGAGCATGATAGCTTCACATTGATGATTGTCAGCCATTGCTATTTATCATCTGTCAAAAGTTTTCCTCATGGGAAGACAGAAAATCAAATGGATTATGGCTGGTTTTTTAGTTGCTTAAAGGAATCTTACATGACACAGGCTAAAAAGAGTGGCGAAACTGCTCCTGACAACCAAGTTAGCATTCACAGCAATATGGAATTTTATGTACGTAGCAGGAGAACTGTCAGACGTCTTGACAAATCAACACATTTAAAACTGCTCTGTCAGTTCACTCATCTGACCACTTGGCTGCGAGACCACCTGACACTGTAGTTGCTGTTTCTAAAACTACGTATAGTATTCTCTAGAAAAAAAAAAAAAAGTGAAAAACTAAGACTACAAATAAATATGACAGATGAAATATCTAACTGTAGATGGTAAAATTGTCTAATAACTATATCGCTGCATTATCATTTAGTCAAGTTTTTTAGACCTAAGAGGGATATACTCTTTGAAGAGAGAAAGAAAAATGACAGATCTGGCACCTTCAATGGGACTTGACTGTACCCTGAAGTCACTTCTTTGTGCTTATACAGTAACTAGAGGAAGATAACCTTTCTTGAAGAAAATGAGGAACTTTATCCTGCTAAAGGTGTTTTCTTCAGCATGGCTGGAGAAGAAACTGATTAAAAGATACTCGCTTAGACTTAGTCACCTCCCTACTTGCATTAACACACATACCCACAAAATTTGATCACAAAAAAAGCTAAGAATTTTACATAAAACTTGCACAAATCTTTCTGGTCATCCTTAAGAAAAAAAAAAAAGCCACAAAAATTCAGTAAGGCATAAAAATTTATCATCTTTTTGCCAGTTTAATGCTTTAAAAATATGTCAATTTATATAAACAACTGTAAGATAAGTGAAATGTATTGTTTCACTGTTTACTCAGAATGTCTGAAACTACAAGATAGTCAAGAGTTGAAGTTAAAGGTCCTAGAGGCACAATGGATGAATCTCAAAAACTTGCAAACTCATGAAATGTAGGAGTTAACTGCATTAGGAAGGGAAGCTTCATTCAGCCTGCATTCTGGGAACAACCATGGACCTGGTTCATGTTGTAATGCTGTCAGAAAAGTATTTTAATGACATTTCATTTGGAATCTAAACTACAAAAGTGGTTTGCTGGTCCAGCATTCTCCATGATCTCCTTAACTCATTTCAGGCTTGATATCCTTTTATCTTTAATAAACCTACTGAAAGGGATTTGGTGTTTCACAGATAATTATGCCCCACCTCTAATTTCAGTACATTATAACAGATAGATTAAGGGAAATTCAAGGAAGCAATAGGATTTAAATGACACAAAATAGAATAAAAGATTTAAAATTCAGTCTTTTTATTTTCACCTTACATTGTTAGGTAGAGAAACCAGCTTTATTTCAACATTAATGGTCATGTGGAGATTACTGGTCAAAGTGCAGAGAATATAAAGCTCCTGTTATAGAAGTACTTCTGAAAAACCTGAAGCTTAGATCTGGGCTTCCACCTTCTTTGAAGCTTATTATGAAAACCTGTTCTATGACAAATGTCCAGATAATGATATCCTGTAACAATACCTTGGTTTTCAAGAACCATCTTACAGACTTGTGCTGCACTGTACCACCATTGGAATGATAGCTTTTCAAATATTTTATGTTCTTCTAGAGTTGTTAAAGGTGACAAAAGTCAGAATAGCTCTACAAATTTGAATTTGAAGAGTGATGTATCCTGTACATGGCCACAGAGAGACACTGCTACTATTAGGTTAGTGAACAACAAAATGCCAGTGATTAAGCTCACTAGAAACAAAAGGATGTACATAGTAATGAATTTAACTAGTGATTTGGAGTCATGATAAGACACACACACACACACACAAACAAACAAACAAACAAACAACTAAAAAACAAATGAAACATCACGACCACCACAGAGGAGGTAGGTCAAAATTATAATTAGAATAATTAGAATACTGTGTCTGAGCCAGTTTCAGTATCAGGCTTCCTCTACATTTACACTCACCCAGATGGAAAGAAAAATAGATTTTTTTTTTTTATACAAGACAAAAGGATATTTCTCAGAATGGGCAGCTTTTTTTCCCAACTTTAGCATAGGTGTTCTGCATTATTTAGGAATACATTAATTTTACTTCTATATGAAACCTTAGTAAGAGTATTCTCTTTCTCTGCAGACAATCTTAGAGGGTTTAGTGGTATATTCCCAAGTCATATAAATACTATGACAATGAGTAGCATCAAGGAATGTAAAAAAACCAACCAAACAAACAACCCAGTGCTGACTTTATGCTTTGTCTGCATTTGCTAACTGAGCTGGGTGATTTTGGTTTCTTTGTTAGGTATCATAATACTTGTAAACAGGAAGAATAAGAAAAGATGTATCTAAACACTTCTGAATGTCTCTGGGTGCCAGTCGCAGAACAGAATTTTAGGGATGAAAACATGGCAACCCCAGGAATTTCTAGGTTTTACTAATTCTTTTCATCAGATGGATCAAACTGAATGATCTATTCAAAATTCTAGGATTGAATAGGCCTCTTTTTGACTGTCAGAACACAAATTAAAACAATTTTGCTAGGTGTCTAGCCTGCATTTTGACTTTTCTCCTTCGTTGCATTCACAGAGGTAACTAACTGCACATGCCTATATGGTTATATACAATGCACAGCCTCACGCACTCTGGGATTTTCAAGTACACACAAATTGCAGATTGCACTGGGGCTGTGTATTGATGCATAAAATATCATTATACGTAAGGTCACATTCAACACATGCATGGATCGAATCCAGCGATTGCCATTTTTACATTAAACAGTCATTGTTGAAAGCCCATGACTGCCTACCTATGCTCAATACTCATTTGTAGGGGTCACTCAGCTCATACAGCTCTCTCAAATGGTGTCTTTCTTTTAGTAAATCTACAGGCAAATGAGGACTTGTCTCATCCTTGCTGTAAAATAAAGCTGGGATGAGCACTGCAAAAAATCCAGTGCCTATGGGTATGAGTCTGTGGGAATTAGTCCATTAAGAGAGCTGCCCTGAGGCAATTTTTTTTTCAAGCTCTGTTTTTCATACTGAACAGTTCCTTTTAATGAGCACTAATGTCCACTCTGATCAATATCTGTAGCAGAAGGCATTACGGTCGCTTTTTCTGGTCATCTCCAAAGTAAAAGAGAATTTATGCTGGTTTTTTTTGAGCAGCATAAAAATTCTAGCCAGCCACCTCTTGACAATGAAATATGGAGAAGCAGAATGAACATAAACACTCATGGATCTTTCTCCTTATGATGGCCCTTCTTAATTTCACAACAGCCCTGTGATTGATACTGTCAATATCCATGACACAAGCCACTTCTCCCCATTTGTCAAACTACAGCAGAGTAGCAGCAAACGGATAGGAACACGTATTATTATCCATAAGACTTACTCAGCACAAAGGATGGTGAAAGCATTTTTACAACCACACACAGAAAATGAGGAAGAAAATTAACCCATAGGCCTGCCCTTTCTTGTCTGTTAGCATCTTTTTAGGAAACCATTCATGATCATATTTCTTACTAAGAAAACACTGATACTTGTTTTCTGTTTCTTGTATTAAGACTTTACAATTTTTTTTTCCCAAAGATGTTATTTTTGTCATGAAAGACTGGCTGCCACACAGAGCACAGGGAGAAAAAAACATTGTAATTCAGAAACTAGCACAAGAAAGTCACTAAGCCCTCCCTCTTTCAGCACCACCCTGCCAATTGTGGCAGTCTTCATTGCTCATGTAATTACACATTTTTGATCCTTCCACTAGTCCTCAAGTGTTGACCCCACTGTAAAGAAGCGGGCATCTGAAAAGCTGCTTAAGGCAAGGCTAGCATTGCAAGACTGAGAGAAGAATAATACTTCATATGCCAACCAAGAACCTAAAACCTTCTACTGAATTCCATTTATTGATGAAGTTATGCCACTATCCCACTATTTCCTTCATAGTTCACCATCTTCAAGGCAGCAGCTTCTTTAGGAAGTCTGACACACACAACATAAATTTTACCACAATCAGTACAAACAGAGAGGAAGAAGTTCAGTGTCTCATCCTGAAAATCTGCCTGAGGTTTATCTAGGTCCTTCTTTAGCTAATTTCTCTCCACCTAGTACAGTCTCATTTCTTTTGAAGTTCTCAAACCCACTCAAAGAAATAGAACAGGACAGAAATGGAGGGTCCTTGATTCCTCCAATTACTTCCAGCAGTGAGGACTTGACTTACAACAAAAGGCGGGAGTATGGAAGCAAAAAGTGTTCTTCTTGCAGCCTTTTTGATGTTTTGGATAAACTAGAAATTAATATCCCAGCTGCATTTAGGGGAAAGGGAAGAAAAAAGTCCATGCTCAAAGACTGAGATAACATTGTCTGCATTCAGATCCACTCATCACATATCTACATGTTTCTATCAGCTGAATTTAAATTGAAAGTATGTCAAAGGTGGCATTTTTTATACTTTTTGCTAATAAAAAGGAAAGAAGAAATGGAAAATTTAGCAGATACCATAGCAGTTCCAGAGATAACAGCATACTCCTACACAAAATAAGGCATGTAACCATCTTTAGTTACTGAACAACTTTAATGCATACAAGTTCTCTGTGCTTAGAGTATCTTTTCCAACAGTAATGGCATTCCCACTCTCCTAGCTGTCAGTGAAGGCCAGTAAATTTATATGTTAATATTGAACAGTAAATTCATTCACTTGCAAAAATAAACTTAATTCCAAAAATTTTCTTGTGTCCTGTCTGCAAAGAATTTAAATTAATGTAGTTTGCATAAATAAATATGAATAGCAGGAATACCAGGCAAGGTCTGTAATAGCTTTATCTTTTTGCAATGTGTTCCTGCTCTTTGCTACTACACTGAGAAGAGGCTGTTTTCCACTGCTTCATTCAAGATCAATTTTTTTTTTCCTATTATCATCCTTACTACCTCTATCTTTTAAAGTGTCTCTCTTGCACTGACTACTGGTCTAACAGGAAAAGTTTCCAGCTTTCTTTAAAGACTGTTTTCCAGTATTGTTTTGAACAGACAAGAAACAAATAAAGGTTACAACTGTTCCTTCTCAAGCAATTCCTTAAATACCCTTCAGGTATGTTTTGTCCCCCAGCCTAGTTAGCTATTCTATTGGTTCTTACACAGCAGTGACAGAATGCCTGGTAGCAGTGCTGCAGACTTCTCTCTCTGGGCCTACCAGTCATTCACCATCCTCCTGAACCACTGAGGAAGAAGAGGTAAAGGAATTAAGATTGAAGTTAGGCATAGGAAGAAGAGAGAATTGGGGGGAAAAGTGTATTAAGATTCATTTTTTAGTCCTCATTATCGTACTCTAATTTGACTTGTCACAAATTAATTTTCCCCAAGTCAGCTCTGTTTTGCCCATGGTAATAATAGGTGAATGATCTCTCCCTGCCCTTATGTCAACCAACAGGCCTTTCACTGTATTTTCTCTCCCCTGTCCAGCTGAGGATAGGGATTGATAGAACAGCTTTGGTGGGCACTTGGCTTGTAGCCAGGGTCAACCCCCCCCCTCAGAGAATAACCACGGCTGAATTACCTAATGATGACTCCATGCACAGAACGTGTTTATGCATTCCATACTCAAACGTATTTTTGTAATAAATTAAGACAGGGACACAACAAAGTCACTAATGTCTAATTTTGGTTTTGCTCAGTTCCGAAGTTCTTAGTTCCTTCCACCTCCTGTGGCTTTAGTCTGAGATGGCTGAAGAGACAGAAGTTCCTGCTTTCCAGTTTAAATAGCACCAAAAAAAATAAAACCTTAAGCCTGTGTGTACATAACTTCTATCACATGCAGAACATCATCTTGTAGCATGGATATTTGTATTTTGTTGTCACTGGATCTGAAGTTTGGTCCTCTTGCCTAAGACCAATTTGGACATAGTCTTTATGGTAGTGCCCCATGTGTTTAACTACAGATGTGTGAATACTCCTACCAAAACCCACGGGACTTTAACCTTTATATTATTAAACATGCATTAGCATTTGCAACAGTCTTTTGAATGTGCTCATTTGGCTCATCTCTACTAAAAACTTCAAATTTATCATTTGCCTGACATACAATTCTGACTGCAGAGTATCTATAAGTATAATCCCTGAAGCGTATTACTTATAACAAAGCAAAATAATTGTTCTTAAAAAGTTTTAAACATATGGCCAGCCAAAAAACAATCAATTCTGCATGGCACCCCTCAAAACTGATCATGTATTATATAGAAAACAGGAAAATGACTGTTTAGGGGCCTGATAAGGGGGTGGGGTCTTCTCAACACATCCTGAATACTGATTCTCCCAAAGCTGTTTTCATTAATTATGGATGAACATTTAAATGACAATATTCTTACTGATCCTGTGACTTATCAAATATTTCTAGCCATAATAGTCCCCCAAGTGAATTTAGATTTGCTTTTTCTGATTTAGTTTGAATAAAGATAATTTTGATACAAAGTAGGTTACTATTTTCACAAGTATATATTTTACAGTTTTGATTTATTAGAAGCAGTAGGGAATTTAAATTTATGGATCAGTTATATGAAGTATTTAACTAAACCCATGAGAATCTTGAACACTATACTTCTAATCCCAAGATAAATATTTTAATCCACTTTTCAGCAGAGTCTTAAAATAATGCTTCTTTCAATATGTATAATTTTACCATTTATTCTTTTCTGAATAGAGTTCCATAGATGAATTAGTAGAAAAACAGAACTTAAAATGAAAATCAATAGCTCTCAATTGAAGACCACTTACAAAATACAATTGGGTAGTAATTGATTTGTAGCAAAATTTTCTATTTAATTCTAGTCACGCGTAACTGGAGTAAAAGCATGCACAAGAGATTATAATTTGTCTGTGTACTAATGCTCCCAAGTGTATCACCTCTGCAATGATCATAGTATAACTCCAATAAATTAAATAAAATTTTAAGTGAGCTCAGAGCTTGTCAAATGTGCCTTCTGTTAATGACAGGAAGTTGCATTTCAGCTGAGATTTACCACTGTCTTTTATTGGATAGCCATTCCATTGCAGGGAAAAAAGGGGAGAATAATGATATAAATTGGGTTCAGCATGTGTGTGCATAGAATAAGATAATGATTTAGCGCTACCTCAGAAACAAATGTGTCCTATATTGCATAAGCTGATGATATCCATTTATCCACAGGAGAAATCCTCTATAGTAATTTTAGAGGGAACTGGATCACATTATACCCATATTTAAATGTATAAAAAAAAAAAAAAAAAAAAAAAAAAAGACAAACCAAACCACAACTAGGTAATGTTTTATTTGCATTTTTTTCTTGTGCAAACAAAAGCACACCTGACAAATAAGTTATTAGAATGAGTTAGGTAGAAGAAATATTTTTTAAAAAAAACATGACCTTAAATTTTTATCTAAGTTGTTGTAATATAAAACACACTCAAAGACCCATCCATTAAGTACAGTATTACATTATATTAGAATCTTTTGACCTAACACCTACAGATCTTTAATTTATATCTTGTGGCACAAAAGGTGCAGCAAATCCTCAAGGTCACGTACAAAGGCTTTAACTCAGGGTGTTTTGTTTTTTTTTTTTACAATGAACTAAAAACTCTAGTGGCATAACAAATAACACTCCTGTAAATCCTGAAGGAGCCTGTACTTCTGAATGTTTCAGTACACATTGTTCTTCCCTGTATACAACATTAGCAAACACTGTATGTTAGCAGTACATTGTTTCTGGAATCAAGCATTGAAAAATAGGAGAAAAGAGAAGTAATTTGGATTCAACTGTTTTGTGTATAAGCATTATCATCTTAACTATCTAAGCACATACTATTTTCCTAAGAATTCCTTCCCCCATGTTTAGCATAATTGATGCTCATTTAGAAAAATGGGTATTCTACAATTTTTTAACCCTATATTCCCATGTTATGACTATAGGCTAGCCAGAACTCAGTAATCTAGTCTCATCATCATTCTAGAAAAAGATCTATGTAACTCCTGCAGTAAGTACAACAGTCAAAGTTATGAAGACAAATGTAACATTCAATTCAACATCAAAGTCTATTGAAGGTTTCACCATGAGTTTCACACAAATTCCAAGGTAATGAAGTTACTTGTAAGAAAGTATACACATGTATACAGACTATTCAAAGAGATTGCATTTTCACACCCCCACACCCCCAAATGTCAGAAAGAACTAGGTTTTGTAAATGGAATCCTGTAAATAGATAAGGACTAAAATAAAATAAAATAAAAAAATAGAAAAAAAAGCACTGTGCATTAATCTTTGCTCCAAAGCACTATTATCATATGCATTGATCTTAAAGACAGAGATGTTGCTATGCAATTAATGAGAGTGAGTCCAACATAACTCTGCTCTCTGGGAATGTTTTACTGTGATAAAGGCACTTTATATTTGTAGAGAAGGGAAAGTGTAAAACATTATTACATTATCTGAATTCAGGAACCTCTCTCAGTGTAGCTACAATTAAGGATGTTACAAGGCACTCCTTGTATCAACTGCATCTGCTTCCAGCAGCAAGCGGGCATTTCAATGACCCATTTAGACTACGCTAAAATTCCCTATTCTGTGAGGTGAAGGACTTAAAAAAAGACATAACAGTTTTTCAGTCACAGAGAAATATGATTTTGCAACCAGTGGCAGAGAGGTTGGGAGGAAAGGGAAGGGGCAAGATGGCAGTATTAGAAGAATGACTATCAAATTCAGTCCATTTTCTGGAAATGTGCTCTTTTACTGTAATAAAGTACTCTTTTTTTGATATTTATAATTTGAAGTGTATTTCCTGGTGTGCAAGTATATGCACAAGAGAGGAACATGACTTTTTAGAAAGTAGTTTGGGCTTCTTCCCCAGGAACTTTCATAAGTCAGTGCATTTGGTCCATTTAGCTCAATGAGCTACATTTTGAAGGCAAAAAGCACTTCTTCAGACAATCACAGGCAAGGGTGATTTCTATAATATCAAAGGGAGGGGTGACCTCTCCAGAAACAGTCTCCTTTAAGTCTTAAAGCAGGCTAAGCAAGAAGTTGCTTGAAATACTGAAAACCTGCTCCAGCATATCACTGCAAAGCTGTAAACCATTCCTCTGGTGTTTAAAGTTCAAGCTGAGTTTTCTGAATTGCAAATAAGTTCCTGTGTAAAGAATATTCCGTGTATGTACCCAGCCAGGGTGGTAATGTTGTCATTACAGCACTGTCTGCAATAACTCAGCTGTCAAATTCACTTCAGGCTGAAATTCAGTCTACATTGTCTCAGCTGGTCAGCAATTTCTTTTTTTCATATATAGTATGTTTAAAAAGTATTCAGACTGTTATGAGTCATGAGGTAGCAAGTAAAAAAACAAAAATGCGGGGATTTTTTTTATTATTTAAAAAGAAAAAAGGTGTTAGGAAATTTTAAAGAGTGTTATAATTTTTGTCTCCCATTTATTTGCACCATCAGATATTACATTAGAACAATAGCGTTATAAAATCACATGTTTCACTTGTTCATTGGCATTGATTTTCAGGCCACACTTCTTTTCATGAAACATTTGTCTATATTACCTTTTCTGTTTAGTTAGTTTCTGTCTTAACATAGTATTAGCAAAGCACATTCTCTGGTTTATCCACAGCAGATAAACAAATCATGATCTCTGTACAACCAGCAACGGGAGAGATCTATTTAAAAATTGACAGTAGCTTTAGATTAGGAAAAAAAAAAAAAAAAGTTAATTTCAGTCCATACAAAAATTATTTCAGTCTGTAGCTACCAAATTTCAACTGAATTTCAATGCATAAGAGAAACTACTGTGGAGTCTGGAAGCCTAGTTGTTTTTATATTCACATTTTACAGTGAAATTCCTTAGCAAGCATCTACCATGAAAACTGTTAATGAATGAACAGCAATACTTCCTTCAAGAGACTTGAATCAGATTCTCCATCTGTATAAGAATATGGGAATTTAATATATATATCAACAAAACAATATAAAAATATAGAGACTTCAGAAAGGATTCAGTATCAGTATTCAGTCTTAGGAAATATATTTCATGTTAAGATCATCATGGGCTTTACAGAGCACTGTTGATAGCTACGTTGACAGAAAAACTTCTGCAGTGCCTACTGTAGCAAAAATTAGGTGAGCACTTCGCTATGTTAGAGATGAGAATAATTTCAATTAAATAGAATTTCACTCATCAAATCACACATAGCTAGAATTAGCTATAATGGAAAATACTATGTCTCCACAGTAAGCGAAGTTGTTGGACAAAAAATATGGAACATCCAAGCATGTAATACATTATAAATAATGTATTTAAATTTTTGAATACCTAAATAATTTAAGTATTCAATAATGAAGGCAGAATTAATAGCTAAATCTTATAAACTAAAGATTAGAAAATAGTCACTGACTGCCCTGTGTGTTAATACAAACACGGCTGCCCCGAAAGGAAATTACATAAAGGTAAAAAATCTAACAAAAAGAAGCAACAAACTATATTTTTCAGGGAAGTTAGGTCAATTTAAAAAGATTTCAAATGCATTACACAAGATGTGGGACTTCCTGTTCAAGCCAGAGTGTTTGCAGGAAAAGATCCAATTCTGATGCAAGTTATAGAAAACCCATCACATCTTGGTAATTTCATCACCATGGTGTTAAACGTGCTGCCTTTCAGCACAAATTTGCTTGGTTCATCAGTTACTAATGAGTATTGTTACATCTTTTATGCCAGGCAAAAGAGCCCTCTCAAACTTCTTTTCCTCCCTGTCTATAACAGCATGAAGAAGGTTGATGATCAAGGCCCACTTGTCATCGTTCTGGAGCAGCACTGCCTTGTCTAGTATAATGTTTTCCCATTGCAAGAATGAGATGCCACATCTTTATATTTGATGTTGTTAACTCTACCATTAAATAGCTAAAATAAGAGCAACATAAGAGTAACAGCTGATGAGAATGTGTTATTGTCCTTGACATTACTGATTGGAATGGAAAGCCAGTTTATGGAAGCAAATTCATTATATTATACTGTACTGAAATATAGCTACAAGAATTTGTATAATCTGATGAAATGAAATTTCAAATGTTTGTGGATTATAGCAGTCCTCACAGCTCTTGTCAGACCTCTATAGCAGCTGGCAGTCTTAGATGAGTTTATTATCTTACATTAATCATGGTTAATATATTTAAAATTTTCCTTTAATATTCAGCACAGGATTTTTACAGCAGTGTTAATTACCTGTAATTACACATGCCACCATTTGATTGCTATGTTGCTTTTACAATGGTGCTGCTTATCTTTTGTCACATGAAGGAGTTTTCTAGTTTGCTACTTCAAGAGAACTGGCACATCAGAATTTACCTGTATTCTGCACCAATCACAATTCACAGACAATGCCAGAAAGCTTCTGAGAGATCTCAAGCATTATTAATTACATAAGGATGATTGAATTTCAAAAAGAAAACAAAAAATTCACCCATGACCTTTTCATATTCTTTTTTCCACACAGATAGAGATAAAAAAAACCCCAGTCCAATATATCTATCAAGTGGCATTGTAAAACAAGAGCAAGAAACACATCTTTCGAAAGACAACTATTTTTATTTATTTTTAAAGTCAAAAGCTGTCCAGTCCTTAGAGTAAACCTGGTCTAAGCAAACAGATGGAAGAACTTCTAACACATTTTGAAAACCCAGTTGGAATATATAAATAACTAAATAAATATAGATGCAAATGCTTTAGGTAAGTAGACAGTGGAATCAAGTGCACCCTCAATAACTCTGTGAATGACACCAAGCTGTATCACACAATTCACAGACTGGAGGGAAGGGATGCCATCCAGAGGGACCCTGACAGCCTTGTAAGGTAAGCCTGTGCCTACCTCATGAAATACAAGGCCAAGTACAAGGTCTTACACCTGGGTCTGGGCAATCCCAAG
>NW_008591664.1:22858-23586 GCF_000691845.1 Merops nubicus | reverse complement strand
CAGCCCTCTTCAGCCCCTTATCTGGGGAAGGCTCCTCAGCGAGCTAGCAGCAGATTTAATAGCAGATAATAAAGCCTCTTTCTGCTCTGAAAACTGCTGCCTAAGCCTGGCTCCCCGCCGGAGAGTTCCTGTTTTCAGAGAGCCGGCGGCCTCGCTGCACGGGGTGCTGAGCACCCCTCGGCGGGGCCCACACCCCCCCCCGAGGGAGGAGAGGGGGTCCCTCAGGAGGCTGCAGGACCCCCCAGCCCCAGGCCTGGCCGTGCTCATGGGCTGGGCCCGTCACTCATCTGTTGAAAGCTGAGGATATGGGAGCAGGGAGAGGGAGCAGCCCAAGGTCCTGCCGTGAGCTGGGGGCAGCAACGGCCCCCTGGGAGACACTGGAAGAGTTTCTCATTACCAGCAGCACTTATTAGCTCCTCACCTTCCACATGTTCATTATGGAACACACACGGGGTGTGATCTTCTCAGAACCTCTTCCCTGCAGAGCCTCTGCCACCCAGGGCAGCTCCCTTCCCAGGGGACCCTGCAGGGAAGAGCTCCCTGAGCACAGGCTCCCACCTTCACCCTGCAGCAGGAGCACGGTGCTCTGAGCACGTGGGGCCAGACTCTCCTCAGTGCTGCCCAGGCACAAACTGCCACCCAGGAGGTTCCATCTCAATAAGAGGAGAAATTTCTTTGCTGTGGGGATGCCTGAGCCTGGAGCAGCTGCCCAGAGAGGCTGGGGGGGC
>NW_008591664.1:20886-22845 GCF_000691845.1 Merops nubicus | reverse complement strand
CTGACTCCAACCCCTCCTGGATGTGACCCTGGGCACCCTGCTGTGGGTGAGCTGCTGGAGCAGGGGGGTTGGACCAAATGATCTCCAGAGGTCCCTGCCAGCCCCCAACCCTGCTGGGATTCTGTGTCTCTGTGGGTGCTCACCTCTGTGCCAAACTCTGCTGCAGCTTCTCCCTGACTGGCCCAGCCCATGAGTGCCCCCATGCACTGGGAGCTGCAGGGAAGCTTTGACCCCCTGAGCTGTGCTTTGTGCCAGAGATGTGTTCCCTGTGCTGCTCTCATGAAGCCCCTGCCCCTCCAAAAGGGTTTCTAAAACAGCCCCGTGGGGCTTTTTCCAGACAGACGACACCATGGAGCTCTTGTGCAAAGCCACCACAGTCCTTCATGATAGCCAGAGCTGCCACAGGTTCCTGCTGGGCATCTCCCTCAACCTCCACAGCCTGCTGGAAAGGAAGAGTGTGGTCCACAAGGTAAGGCCAGACCCTCCCCTCACCCCCCATGGCCCCCAGCCCTGGGGTGCCAGGGCTGTGCCCCCCTCAGCCTTCGAGCTTTCTGCACTCCCAGCTTCTCCCCCTCTCACCACTTCTGCTTTCACCTCGTCCTCTCCCACACCAAGACCAGGCTGGAGCCCCCAAACCCTCCCCCAGCAACCATCCTAATGGGTTTTTTCCCCTCCTACAGGCACCGTGCCCAGTTGGAGCAGGCAACACCACCTCCCTGAGCAATTTCCTGGTGGGCTTACGCAGAGTCCTCCAACGATTAGAAAAAGACCAGAGTTACAAGTGAAAAAAAACCAGTTTTTTGGGGTTTTTTTTGTTGTTTTTAAACTATGACACTGTTTTTCAAAGATTATTTATAATAATTCTTTAAATAAACCTATTTTTGGACTAAAATTTGCTGGGGTAGCATAAGATGTTTCTTGGACAGAACCTGGGGAGCACAGCTGAGAGCTGGAAGGTGCCAGCTGGAGCAGGGGCAGGGGGCTGCAGGACCAACGTGCAGCACCAAGAAGCCCCCAGCTCCCCCAGGGACCTTCTCAACACCCTCCCACCACCCACACCAAGGGGTCCAAGAGGAGACCATGGCTGGGGCAGAGCAACAAGGCCAGGCCAGAAGTGATGGTGACCAGGCTGAGAGGGCAGCAGGGGTGAAAGGATGAGTATGTTCTACCCACAGCGTTGCAAAGGGGCAGGTGTGGAAACCAGGGCCCAGGAGGACAGTGCTGAGCCTGGCAGCTGAGCAGGGACAGGTTCTTAGTTGGAATGGGGGCTTTAAAAACACATCCTTGTTGCTTTGCCATGGATGTTGCAAGAGAGAGAGGAGGCTGCAGTGGGTGGGGTCCAGAGCCCACTCACAGAAGGGTGGTGGTACTGGCAAGAGTGGCCAAAACAAAGAGTTTGTCCTGCATGTCCCTGTAGTGGACATGAGGCCCCTTGGGGCTTAGCAGGCAAGAGGCTCCACCAGAAACAGTGGCCCCAGGGATGACAATGGCCCTGCAGCCTCCCCCCTGGCAGGTAGGGAGGTGGCTTTGCTCTGGCACAGCGTGGGAGAGCACTCTGGAAAGTCCCAGGACTGGGCAGGGTTTGGGTTCAGCATCAGCTGAGTCACAGCACTCAGGGGAGCTGTGAAGTGAGCAGACCACAAAAAAAACCTGTTACCTACAGCAGGAGCAGGGTGAGACACCTTCCAGGGGAGGAAACACTGCAGAGCAGAGCAGTTCTGCAGCAAAGGAAACAGAGCTCAGCCTCAGGGGGTTCAGCCAGGCCAAGGGCAGGGTCCTGCAGGGGGGCAACCCCCTGGTGTCAGCTCAGGCTGGGGGTGAGGGGCTGGGGAACAGCCCTGGAAGAGTTCTTGGGGGTGCTGGGGGTGAGGAGCTGGGCAGGAGTCCCCCCAGCAGGGTGGGCACAGGGCAGGGAGGGGATCCTGCCCCTCTGCCAGCTCTGGGAGACCCCCCTGCAGT
>NW_008591664.1:1140-20763 GCF_000691845.1 Merops nubicus | reverse complement strand
GCAGCCACAGAGGAGAAGGCTCCAGCTGGTGAGACCCCCTGGGGGCTGCCAGGACTGCCAGGGGCCTGGCAGAAAGCTGGGGGGGGGGACTTTTGAGCAGGGACTGTTGGGACAGGACAAGTAGTGATGGTTTGGAACCAAAAGAGGGAAATTTAGACTAGAGAGAAGGAAAACTAGATGTTTTTTACACTGGGGTGGTGAGACCCTGGCCCAAGTTGCCCAGAGCCCCAGCTGGACTCTCCCCTGCCTCAAGGGCACCTCAGGACAACCCCAGCAGAGGAGAAACTTGAACATGGGGCTGCTTGGGGCACATCTCATGATCCACTCACCAGTCTCACTCCAGAGTCTCCCAAAGCATCCTCTTGTTCTGCTCCATCTACCTCTTCCCCAGGAGCTCGATGCTGGGGCTGTGCCATGGGGGGGGGTTCCTACACCCCCCAAATTCTCTTCTCCAACAGGCTGGTGCAGCTGCTCTCCTGACCTGTCTTCTGCCTCAGGTCAGAAAGACACTGTGTGTCCAAAGTCATGTGAAAGAAGCAGGTACAGAGGTGGAACTAGGAATCAGGAGTTTTATTTCATGGTATGGACATGCTCCAGGGACACAATACTGAGATATATACAGTGTAATGAATTAATCAAACACCATAGTTGGAAATAAAGAGTTAGAAAAACAATAAATAGGAAGACAAACCCTAGAACCAGACAAGCAGTTTCTCCTGTGTACAGGACTGGCTGAGCAGGAGGGTGGAGGTTGGACATGTGCAGAGTGTCAGCAGAGAAAGGCACTAGGGACCATTTTCCCCTCCTCTTAAAGGATCAGGAACAAGTTAAATATGAAATAATTCATTTACACAACATTAAACAACATAAAAGCATCAAATCTCAATGCCAAGGTCAGTGTTCTGGAATGAGGGGAATCTCCTGGTAGCCAGACAGAGATGAGCACAATGTCTGTGCTATGGAAGGATGATTTTGGATAAATACTCTAAGCACATACTGACCTGGGATGAGAAGAGCTGTACTGAGCTCTTAAAAACCACACAAACCAAGCCCCTTCCTCATCTAAACACGTTGTGGACCCATCAGACATCCACAGATTGCCCAGGGCTGCAGAGAGGGCCCTGCACACACCAGACTCCCTGGTCCTGAGGAAGTTCCCAGAACTCCAGCTGAACACCATGCCCATCAGTATTCCACTCTAAAGTCCTCTTTTAAGAGCAGACTACTCATTCCCCAAGCCCCTCTAGCAGACTACAACCAGTTCCTCCAATTAAAGGCATGTGAGCAATTATTCCTTGTTCTCCATGCCCTGTTGCTCAGTTTCACTCTAAAGTCCTCTTTTAAGAGCAGATTACTCATTCCCCAAGCCCCTCCAGCAGACTACAACCAGATTCTCCAATTAAAAGTTGTGTGAGCAATTATTTCTTGATCTCCATGCCCTGTTGCTCAGTTAAATGTGCCAAGTGTGGCCTCCAGCAGCAGGAGTTACACCACAAAGCCTTGACAGGTGGCTTTCCACTACTTCAGATGCAGTGTCATGGTTCTCAGGAGGATCTTTAAGCCACTGATGTCTGTCAGGTCCACAAATTTTCAGCTGTCTCTTTAAAGCACAGTTCTGAGAACCTCTCCTAAAAACAGATGGCTCAGCACAGAGGGAATGGAATGGCCAGCACTGGTTCTGGGGAGGAGCACAGGCCCCTCTGCTCAGCTGAGGGCTAAGGCTTAAGACAAAAAAAAACACATTCAAGCCATTTTCAGTCTGTCTTGTTCAAGGAGGATGGAGCAGGAGATAGCTCAGCTCTATCCAAGCATGCTCAAAGCAAGGTCAGCTCTTCAAGAGCATGACCACAGCTTAGATCAACAGCTTCAATTCTTTGCCTCTTTCTCAACTTTTAACTATAAATACTTCACAAGAATGTTTCTGTGATGGCAAACCTGACTCTGGACACCTAAAGAGCCATCTTGTTCCTTCTGCCATGCTCAAGCTGTGAGCACTAACAGGAGAAGCAGAGTCCTTTTTACACCTCTAGGCAACACGAAGCTCCTGTGGAGTTACAGGAATTACCACCCCCCTGGCATGGAGCTGTTGAGATGCCTGGAGCAGAGGCACTCCAGCAGGAGATAAAGCACACACAGTCCAAAGGAGAAGCATTGTCTGTGACACAAAAGCAATGTATTAAAGTGATACGTGTCCATTAGCAGCATAAACATCAAAGAAAAAGAGCAGCCACCAAAAATAAAGGGTTATTAGAGACCAGAATTATTTTTTTCCCCCCCCCTCTTATCAGAGCACAGCCAGAAACCAGAGATGATACAGTTTAGACAGGAACACAAACAGCACTGGCTCTTTCAGGGGAAGGTTCTGTTGTGGGGAATTGGGCAAGTCATGCCTGTTTTCATACAGGCAGGGCAAATCCAGCCTCAGTTCAGAGCACTGCTCCAGTGGCAAAGGGAGCCACACTGCTCAGAGGCCCCAGGCTGAAGCCAAGTCCTAGTGTTAGAGCACTCCCCTTGAACAGCCCCTGCTGTTCAGCTCACAAAATTCACACACATTTTAAAAAAAATTGCAGCTCAGAAGCATAAAAAGCAGCCAAAGCAAAGCCACGAGTCAGCCTGAGGAGGGAAAACAGGACAACTGCCTTTGGATCAAAGGCCTCACTCTCCACAGTGCCTGTGGATTGTGTCAAAATCAACCAAAAACAAAAAAAGCACTACCCAGAGACACTTGTTTCCTCTTGTGCTGGATCAGAGCAAGGCCCCTTCCCAGGAGCTTCAGGCTTTTGTAGTCCATTTTTTCCCTAGCCCAGTGTTTTTTTTGTCCAGCACCAGAGGGGCTGTGTCTGATCCACACCACCACCACCAGGATGAGAGTGGAAAGAAAAGGGTTTGATGCTCTCCCAGGTCTGCAGCAGCCACATCCACACACAGAGCAGTGCAATGGGACAAGAGGGAGAGCTGCCAGGCATGTGCAAAGCAGGGCAGAGAGCTGACTTACCAGCCTCAGAGTTTAAGGATTTCATCAACTGTTTGGAGCTAACCTGTCTAAGTGCCTCAACACACATCTAGAACTTATGCTCTATACATTTCAACAAGGATTGCCAACAACAGTTCCCCTGCACAACACATTTAACACATGGAATTTCACAACCATCAGATATACCAGCTGAATATTATGTTAATATAACATACAATATACAGGCAACTAAGGAAAACAAAAAAAATACATATTTTTGTTTAAATAAAGCTCCATACCAGTGAGGTATGGATTTTAAGAGCCAGGTCAAACTGTGCCACCTCTTGGATTCCAAATTCTGGCCCAACCTTCTACACTCACTGATTTTGAACAGGTCACACCTACTGCAGCAGAGAGTCAAGGACGGCTCCTGGCTTTGCTGAACGTTTTCTGTTTGGAGAGCAGAAAGGAAAGGGGAGAGGGGGGGAAAAAAAATAACACCACACACACATCACTATGCTGTGTAGGAAAGAGAGGGACCAGAAGCATCAGGGGTCAGAACTACAGTGTTTTACTCTTCCACAAGTGTTTACCAAAAGCAGCCAAACAAATAGAACCAGGCTGAAATCTCCTCCAGCAGCGTGTTACTGCCCAGAACTAGCAGCACATGCACTGTCACAGTAGGTCAGGGGTTAAACTGGACCCCAGAATGCAATAAAATAAAGCAAAAAGCCAAGAGAGGGGAATGCAGCAGAAGGGCATCAGAAAAAAAATCCCCAGACAAGTCTTTCTGGACAGGGTTTTACTGCAGTAGAGAGATTTCAGCTTGGTTCTGTCACTCTGCACTGGTAAACTTCATACCCTGCAAAATCTTAGCAATTTGTCTGTTCATTAAGGAAGTATTTGAAGGCTTCTGGTAAGTTTGCCTACCCAAACTTAAGCCTTCCCCTGGGTAAATCCCCCATTCCATAAAGATACCCCAAAGTCCTTCACCTTCTACCCGTCTTGGGCCTGGATCTTCCTTTTGAAGTCCTGGGCCTCTCCAGCTTCATCAGCGACTGCCTCAAGCTTTCCTCAGTGTAAGCTAAGTAAACATGGGAAAGGTCCACCTCAAAGGGCTAAAAAACACAACAACAGAGAGACACCCCACAAAAAAAACATCAGAATCATTTGACACATTGATGTACAGTGCTTCTCTAGCCCTGGGAAGACTCACCTCCTCCAGAGGAAAGGGTTTTCCCTGGGCAGCTGCCCTCTCAAGAGGCAGTGGTGGGCACAGGCCCCAGGGCTGAGGCCCCTGCAGGGCAGGGCAGGGTTATAAAGAGTCACTCACATCTTTTTCTTTTTTATCCAGGACGGGCGTCTGTTTCCTCATGTTGTTTCCTGTATAAGCCACACATTTCTGGAAGAAGGAAAGGTCTGTGAGTGAAGCCTGCACAATAAAACTGGCTGCAGCTTTTTCAGTTCAGTCCTGGGCTGAAGGAAGGGCTCAGCAGCTCATGGTGACCTCAGCCCAGGCCCTGACCTACCAGCTGCCACTCGCCGATGTCCTCGTTCCAGTGGACGTAGTGTTCAATCATTTCCTGCAGAGAGAGCAGAGCAGGGATCCTTACAGCCTCACACCATCTGCTCCACACAGCCCTCCAGGCCTGGGCAAGTTGCTTAAGGGCAGCCTTGCCCCCTTCAAGTTGTTTTCACCAGGATAGAATCACAGAGAATCAAAAAATTACTCACTGAATTAAAAAAAAACCACACCAGTCCCAAGTTGTAGGCACTGGAGTTGCCACTAAAGCACTGGGTGTCCCATCAGGTAAACATTTTGTCACTTGGAAAAAGTGACAGCTTAAAGGAAATAGATTTTGTGTGTTTATTAAATAGTATTAATCACACTTGAGCTCATCTTGAATTCTCTGGATATTGGTGTCACAAAGGAAACCAGAAGCAGAGTTCCAAGCTCACTGTTACTACTTTGTATTAATATCAGACACAAACAACTTCCAGCCCAGTGGAAAAAGAGGTTTTGAGCAGCCCCAGAGCATGGGCACACTGCAAGCACAGCAGTTCAATGCACAGGGAATGCCATTTGTTCTTTTTTTAAGCCATTAGGAAGTTAGGCTGCAGAAGAACTGTGTGATTAGTGCATCCTCTGCTCCCACCCCCTGGCACATTACACACTGCCTGCCTACAACAGATCCCCTAACCACAGTTATCAGGACTACAAGAACCACAGCTCAGCATTGTGCTGGTTTTGGAGCCAAGTGCACCCACCAGCTCTGATCTCCTTCCAACCAGAACTCCTCCAGGTGCCAGGAGTCACCTGACAGAGCCATCCTTTCCTCCTTGAACATCCCCTGGTCCTCACCACCCGGGCAGTGCCACGAACGTGGCTGTCCCCAAGCAGCCCCAAAGGCTCACAGCAGCACTGACATTTCCACCACAGCTCAGCAGCCCAGAGTCCAAGCACCCCCTGGGAACAGGCAGCTCGTTCTGTGTGGGGACAGGGGGCTCAGGGTGTGCTGCACACCCCCAAGCCCACAGGCTCCATGCTTACCTGGTAGTCCTGAGGGATGAAGTTGTCAATGATGAGGATCTGGAGGCGAAGCTCCCGGCTCAGCTGCCGGATGTTCTCCAGGAGTCCCTCAATCTCCCTCTGGTGCTCTTGTTGCAGGTCTGCCATCTGGAGACAAACATTTGAGAGGCAGAGCTAGCTTAAAACATGGGCACAGCCTAAAAAAAACACAACAGTCTTCTGCCTACACGAGGTTTTGGTGAAACAAAAGCAAACTCTGGTTACAAGGACTAGAATGTTTAGATCTGAAGAATAAACCCTGTGAGAAGTTCCAGCTCAGAGATGGCTGAAAATAGCATTCAAGTTGTTTTATAAAAACTAAACTGGCCTCCTGCCAATCCAAGCTCTGCACCAGCTGAGAGCAGATGAAGAGCATGCAGACAAGTTATAACCCTGGCAAGACTTCAAGGAAAAATCTCTGATCCCAAAGACAAAATGCATTTTTCATCTAACAGGAACTCCCAGCACCAGCCCAAGGACACCCTGATCCAGGGACTGAGGACAGACAGCCAGGGAGGACAGAGAGCTGAGAGCAGAGGAGCATCTGGGCTGCTGCAGAGCAAGAGACTGGGCTGCCAGCAAGCAACTTTCACTTGGTTTCAGAAACAGCCAGGACTTTTCCTGGAGGTTCTCAGTATCTCAGGGTCTCACACCTCAGCCTGGCTTGGGAAAAAGCTCTGCAAGGTGCCCCCGGGCAGCTCTGGCACCAGAATTCCTCACATCTCTCTGAACTACACGAGCCAGAAGCACAGCATAGACATTTCTAAGTATAAGGCACTTTTTTTGGGTGTGAGAGCTGCTGGCTTACCCTTCCCAGCCTCAGCTCCTCATGTGATCACACACCAAGGACCTCAGACACTAACCTCTGATTTTGCAGCCATAAGCATTGTCCAAACTTTCTTCAGCTTTTTGGTTTTGCCCTGTGCCTCTTCCTGGAGGCTGGTGTACTTCTCCTCAATGTCCAGGCGTTCTTGCTGCATGCAACAATTACCACAGACACCCACATGTTAACAAACCCCAATCAATTAGCTGCAACAGCATAAACAAGAGGAGAAACTACCTGAACAAGCCAAAGGGCACAGAGACCTGGCTTAGCCAGGCTGGCTCAGACCCACAGGGATCACACAGCCAATGCAGGGCCTCCAAAGTGGTTGGAATCATAGAATCACAGACTGGTTTGGGCTGAGAGGGACCAGTCATGGTCATCTAACCCAACCCCCCTGCAGGGACAGGGACATCTGCAGCTAGAGCAGGGTGCTCAGAGCCCCAACCTCCCCTGGGATGGTTCCAGGGATGGGCAGTGACCACCTCTCTGGGTGACCTGGACCAGAGGCTCAACACCCTCAGGGTCAACAATTTCTTCCTTCTTGCTAGTCTAAGTTTCCCTCCTGAATTAAACCCAACACCCCTTGTCCTGTCCCAACAGGCCCTACTAAAAAGTCTGTCCCAGCTCTGTGACAGGCCCTGTTAAGTCCTGAAGGGCTGCTAGAAGCTCTCCCCAGAGCTTTTTCTTCAGGCTGCCCCAGCCCAACTCTCTCCTGCTGGGCTCCCAGCAGAGGGGTTCCCCCCTTGGGGCATTGCTGGGGCTCCTCTGGACCTGCTCCAACAGGTTAGTTTCTGCTGTGCTCTCAGAGCAGAGCCACATTTCACCCCCAGGAGCAATGCCAACCCCTCAGACAGCTGCAGCCCAACCTCACCTCCTTCTCCTCCAGCTCCTTGCGAAGCTGCTCTGCTCTCTTCCTCCTTTCTTCCAGTTCCATATTTGATTCCTCCAGCAGCTTCTCCTGCTCCTCTGCTTTGGCCAGCAAGTCCACTCCTCCAACAATCACCTTCTTCTCCAGTGCAGACAGCTTCTCCAGCAAGGACTGGTGCTCTTGTCTGGAGAGAGAGGTGAGAGTAAAGCTTCCCATCCTGCAGAGCTCCCAAGGCAGCAGGTCCAGCTCTGCTTTACAGCCCAGGCAGCCTCCACAGGGCTGGAAAAACTTGTCTTGCTGCTGAGGGTTTAAGTGAGGGTGAGGCAGCACAAGCAAATGTAGGGAGTTTCCTGAGCTCCAGCTCCCTCAGAAGCAAAACAGGATCAGCAGAGAAGCCTCTCCAGCCATGAGGCCCCTCCATGAGGGCCTGAGAGGCCGTGGTGCTGTCACCAGGCTGCCCTCAGCACCCTCCCAAGGGCACTGCCACTCCAGCAGAGTCCAGAGGCAGCTGCAGAAATGGAAGGGAGAGGGCAGAGATGGAGACAGGGCAGCTGAGAGGCAAGCCAGGAGCAGCCTGACAGCAGGACTGTCCTACTTGCATGGGCAAGTGTCATCTCAGTAGCTTTTCAGCTGAGGAAAGGAGAATCCCTACAGCCCAAGTGAGACACATGCCAGAGTGCTGCAGGAAACCCAGCCAAACACACAGCACTGCTGCTCCACACAGCTCTCCAGGGTCTGGAGGACTCTTATGTTTCTAGGCTATCTTGCTCAGCTAAAGGTAAGAGAAGAAAGAAGTGGCAAAAGGATAAAGTTTGTCTTTTCCAACTGCCCTAACCTCTGAAGGCAGAGCAAGCTCCTCCTTCACTCTGGCAATAGCAAGAGCTGTTTGACAGGCCCCTCACCCTGCACCTCCAGACATCCCCTCCTGAGGGGCAGACCAAGGACAGAAAACCCCCCCATGGCCACACAAACTGCTCAGAGCAGGGGACTCACTGAGCTTTAAGCAAGTCTTTTTCTCTTTTCTCCAGTTCAGCTCTGGCTTTATTTCTTTCTTCTTCTTCCATATCAAGCTTAGTTTCAAGAGCTTTTCTCTCCTCTTCAATCTTTGCTTGCATCTCTACCATCTTATCAGGGGAAACTTTCTTTTTGCCTTTGGAAAAGACAGGGAAAACAAATCAATGCACAGAACAAGCAGCTGCCCTCTGCACCACAGCATTTTTGCCAAGTTCAGACTCCACACTTGCATTTAATTAAAGTTTAATTAGATGTGCCTAGCTGGGGGCTGACAACTGGGACTTTTCAAACCCCACTTTAACACTGACCAGTTGTCACCAGTGCCTCCAGAGGAACACTGTACAACTCACACTGGGACACACACAAAGCATGCAAAGAACACCTGGACAAGGAACTCTGCCTGAAGAGAAGTCTGAGCTGGGAACTGGGATGTTCTCCTGATGTAGATGAGGGCAAAGGCAAACAGCAGACTGCCCTCACCTACAGCTGCAAGAGCTGAACCCCCAGGAGTTAAATTTCACAGCAGCATTCCCACCACACCCCTCCCTTCACTGGCCTCACCTACTGCAAAGCAAGCATGGAGAGATTTTAAGGACACACTGCTATGAAAATACAGAGACTAGGGAAATTCAGAACCACCCTTATGAAAAACAGGCAATTAAACACTTTTTTGGTGGTGTTTGATCTAGCTAACAGTGACTCCCCACAGAAAGCACTGAGGTTTGCTGCAGCTCATCAGCTGAGCCTCTAAAACATTGCTGCTGCTACAGCACAGCAGGCACACTTCACAGAGGGTTACAGAGGAAGTGATCAGAGCTCCTCACTGAACCTGTGCCCTGGAGGGTGAGTCCCAAACACCCCCGTGCTTTTGAATCACAAAAAGGGTGAGGTGGATGCTCTTTGGAAGTCATCCCACGGAGTCTGGAGCCAACTTTCATTGTGAGCCCTAAGGCAGGTGAACCCAGAGCTCCCTGGGGGTGGTTTGGAGGAGAAAGCACCCAGTCTACAGGCCTTCCTTCAGATCCACAAGCCACCCACAAGCCTTAAGTCTTCCCCTCAGTCACTATGAGCAAATCCTTTTCTTGTTTTGTTTGCCCTTCTCCAGACATAGAAAAAATCCCTCAGCCTAGAAATGAATAGAAGCCATCAGGTGCCAAGAGACTTTCAGTGACACAGTGCAGATGGTCAGAAGGTGCTCAAGGAAGCTGCTCAGGTAAAAGGCTTCTCTTCCTCCAGTCCTCCTGGCACTCAACATGACACAGGCATCCAGATGTCCCTCCAGCAGGCAGAGAAAATTCACTGTGCTTATAAACATGTGCACATCTCACTATCCAGGTTGTTCCTGTGCTGGAGAAGGAATTTGGTTTGTGTCAAGGGCTTCAGCACTGGAGCAAACCATGTCTTGCTCTCCATCTGCTACCCTTTGGAATCAGGCAACAAGCACTTGTGGATTGGTCTGAGTGAGAGACTGACAGTGCTACAGAGCTCAGCATATGAGCAGAGATAAGCCAGATCAAGGCTTCTTACTGTTAGTGCACAGCCCTGGATGATTCTCAGGTGAGGAGAAAAAGGTGAAGTGAGCCAAAGGGGCCAGAGCTCTGCAGCTGTATTATAAAGAGGTGGAAATCAATGACACCAACCTGCTTGATCTTGCATTAAGAGGAAGCAGAAAGCAAGTCGTAGAGAGGCAGCAGACACATGAAAAGAGGAGGAAAGAAAATATGTTATTGTTTTCATCATTTTGGACCAACATCAGCCTCAGAACAAAGGTTAATTTTATACATGTTTCTAGCCCAGAAAATTCTTACTACAGGATAATCATCAGCAGAACAACTCCATCCCAGCACACGTTAATGCATCGTGGGTTTATGCTAAAGCAGAGAGAGTTTCTGCACTCCAGAGTGCTTTGCATGTCCAGGACACTCTCCAGCACACACTTGGGCTCTTCTGCCCTCTCAGTGCAATGCAGAATCTAGAGGGGAAGGTTAGGAGCCTGCCACAAGGATCATGCCCTAAGAAACAATTCCAGAGGGTAGATTTCCTCAAGAGGAGACTCAGCACTTCCCCCCCCACTCCAGACATCCAGTTCTCTTGGATTACCTGTGAAACACTGGCACACAGAAGACTCAAGAGTTCTAAGTTTTAACCAGGTGCCCAGGCCAATGTTTGCCCCCCAGGACTCAGCACAGGCTAGCTCCATTTCATTACAGAGGGATGAGCAGGTTGCTCTGCAGTCACTGGTGCTTCCACAGAGGTACAGAGCCAGGTTTGGGGGTTCAAGCAAGAGCAGCAGCAAAGGCAGGATGGGAAAAGGATCATGAAAGGTGCCACATGCAGAAGGGTCACACTCGAGGACAGTTAATACTCCAAACCACACTCAGCTAATCACCAAGAGCCCAGTGCAGCCTCCACACCAGAGCTGTCTCCAGACCAGCAGGGGATGGACTCATCCACCCCTGCTCCAGCAGCAGTTTGCTATTAACTGTCCTCACCCAAATAAAACACTCAGGTTTCAAGCAAGCTTTGAAAGGGCAAGTTTGAAGCAAGCAGATCTCCACACCTACCATCCAATGACCCACTCCAGGTGTCCCTTGGGTTGGGACCCTCCTTAACCTGCCCTATTTGCTCTGAGCTGATGCTTTCCACTGTTGTAGTTAGCATAAATCTGACTGAAATATAACTATCTAGCAATACTTTCCAGGTTGGTCACAACAATGGGTGAAGTCCCCAAAAGCCAGGTCCTGACATGGAATTTGTTTCAGTCATCACTGACTGTTGGGTTTTTAACAGGCTTTCTTCACTACTACACCAAAATCTAGATACCTTGTTCCTCTGAACAAAGTCCCACAGTGACCAGGAACTTAATGACATGGGGCAGTTAAACCAAACACCACTGAGGACTTCTGGCTTTATTTTGGCAGATGTTTAAACAATCAACCAAGTATCACCATATTTTCCTTGCAAATACAAATCTCATGTTGCTTGATCCTTGACTGCTCTGTTCATCTTCTCCAAAATTGGTTTTGAGGAGGCAAAGTCCAACATAACACACTGGACAACCCATCTTACCTGCTTAGCTCTCTCCTTTAAGAACTCCTATTGTAGCAACACCCATTAAAAACTTAGCTCTGACTTTTTCCTGGTATTTTAGAGGGAGTGTTTAACACAGAGCTTGCAGACTGTCTTGGTTAACCTATTATTTCTCAATAGTCTTTAAATCTTGTTAGAATGATAGAATGGTTCTAGTTGAACAGACCTTTAAGATCAAGTCCCACCACTGCCCCATGTCCCTCCAGCTCCACAGCTTGGAAACCCCTCCAGGGGTGGGGACTCCACCACTGCCCTGGGCAACTCCTTTGGGGAAGAAACTGTTCCTTGTGTCCAACCTCAACCTCCCCTGGGACAACTTGAGGCTGTTTTCTCCTGTCTTCCCACTTGTTCCTTGGGAGGAGAGACCTACAGAATCATGTTCAGGCAGCACACTAAATTCCTTCCTATCCTCTCCCCTACCTGGCCAACCACAGGCACACTGAGCAAGTGTTTCAGGCATGGAAGCAGCAAAAGCCAGGCATGCTTCAGCAGAGCTAAAAGCTCAGGTTTAGCTTTCCAGACACAGCAGGGTAGAGTGCAGCATGGCAAAATGGAGTGTGCAGGCTACAGAGAGGCCAAAGCTTAAAGGACTGAAGAGCTCCCACTCACTAGTGAAGGACTTATCCAGAGGTTTCTCTATGACAGAGCATGTGGAGTCTGAACTACTGCTGCTGCTACTGCCTGGAAAACAGAAATGTGTCCCACAGAAACACCCAGAGAGGAAGAAACATGCAGATGGGAAGTTAGTTCTAAAAGAAAGTAAACCCAGAAGAGCCAGCAACCTAGTTCAGGAAGGCAGATGTTCCCATCAGGAAGCACTGGGACCCCTCCCAGCCTCAGCTCACCAAGCTGCTGTGTCCCAGCACAGCATGGCATGCTCAGAAAGGCTCCAGGTAGAACCCCTCTGACCCAGCCTGCAGCTTCACACAACATGCCAGCTCATGACAAGGTGAAAAACTAAATTGTTACAACTAATAAAGGCATGACAGGAGCCACTTTGACTCTACTAGGACAGTTACCAAAGTGAAGAGACTGTATCTAAAGCAGAAATGCTTTAGCAGCAGTTTTAAAAATAGCTGTGAGTGTTTCAGGAGAGGAAGGCAGTTTGAGTGTCAAAAATTAGTTTACTAGAGAAGCTGGAAGATGAGGTGTAGCATTGGGATTGACTTCTCTACTCCCCAGGAAGAAACAGAGAGGTTCTAGGGGCACAGGAAGCTCTGTGGAAGCCACAGCATCCCACAGTACAGTGACCTGCAGGTCTAAAGTCCAGCAACAGCCCCTGGGGTTCAGATGTTAGGCAGCACTTTAGCACTGGTGTAGGACAAAGCAAACTTCACCCTGGAATTTCCAGAGCACTCCCAAGCAAGGGATGTGCAGCTGCCAGCCAACTTTTCAGCTTGCACAAAGACACCCAAAGATCAAGTTTTACTCTATCAACAGAACACAGGACAGCAGAAGGGTCAGCTCCTAAAGATCCTAAAGACACGAATCCTTTGCCAAAACCACAGCCAGAGTTCCCCCTCTGACCATCCCGTGGCTATAAACCCCACAGCTGCCTACCATTGATCTTTGGTGCCTTCCTCCCACCTCTGTGAGCAGGGGAAGTTCCACCACCCCAGCCCAGGCACAAGCCATTCCCAGGCACCCTGCGGGAGCCGCAGCCACTGCACAGGCCCCGGCTGTGCCCCCAGGGGACAGCAGCACGGCTTTGTCTCTAGGAGAAGCACGATGATGGCAGCACAGCAGGGCAGCTCTGCAACTCCACCTCCCCATCCCCCCCTCCCCCGGCTCGGGGGGAGTGTCCCAGCAGCTGCTGGGGGGAGGAGAGTGGTGCCACTGGCAGGGATAGCTGCTGCCTTACCCCGCCGCTTCTTCCGCTTCTCCCCGTCTTCTCCAATCTCCCCCTCGTCCTCTTCATCCTCCTCTTCAGAATCGCTGCTCTCAGAACCAGAGATCTCCTCCCCTAGGAGAGAGGATTGTGCTTGTTGATGGGCTGTGCCTCAGCTCCCCTCAGCTCTGACAGCAGCATGTCCAACCCCAGCCCTGCTGGACGCCACCACAGGGGCAGCTGCAGGAGTCACCAGCTGCTGAGCACACAGACAATGGGCACAGCTCAGGGAGCTGCAGAGAGTCCAGAGGAGCAACTGAAGGCTGGGAAGCCAGAGTGTACATGGTGAACCTCAGGCAGGGGCTCTTCCTGGGAAACAAAGCATCCTTGCACTGCTGAAGGGTTAAGCCAGACTGTTTTCCTAGCAGGATCTCCCCAGACCTTTTCTTTGGTGGGAAAGGGTCAGATGAACAAAGTTCACAGACCTGCTGCTTAATTATCTGTATACATGAAGCTGCTAATTAAGAATAACGTCTGATTTCACAAATGTTTGTCATTGCTGACACAATGCTCAGATATTTCAGGCTGAGTTTGGAAACCAAACTGGATAGAACCCAACATTCAACACCCTGACCTCCCAGCAAACATAAGGCTGTTCCTCCTGCAGCTTAGAACCTAAAATTTAAGAAGTCACCCTCGGCCCACCAGGGATGAAACAGCTACACCCAACTCCAGACCCCTGAAGAAAGAGCTGCTGGTTATTTCCTGCTTCCCCTGGATGGGGCAGACTCCAAACAGCAAGTCCTGCTGGAGCTGCTGCTACAGCTGCCCTGTGCTGTGAGCACCACGCTGGAGAGTGACGTGGTGCCAAGGTCACCATCTCACCACCAGCCCTCTGGCAGGGTCCCACCATGCTGAGGGACTAAGTGTCACAAGGCCATCAAGTTATGTCTTCAATACTTTCTCTCTGCAGCATTTGTAAGTCAGCTCCAGTTCTAGCTCCACAAATTTGGTTAATTTTTCTTCTGAAACATGCATCCTTCCTCCTCAAAGGAGGAGGACACGTGCTGTTAACAAAAGGTCCCATTTTAACTCCCTACACTGTGCCCAGAGCTCTCCTGCTCCCCAGGGGAGCCCGGGCACACTGCTCAGCCCAGAAGCCACCACTTATCCTGGTGCCAAGTGCCACCTAGTGCCAAGTGCAGGCAAAGCCAGGCCCTGCCAGCACCCGCTGACCCCTCCTGGAACCCAGGAGGGGCAAACAAAGCCAGGACCCTGGCCCACACCAGCCACCAGACTCCAGTAACACATCCTCAAGCAACAAAACATGGTCACACCAAGAGAATGAGTGTTGGTAACCTCACCTTCTTCCAGCTTCTTCTTCAGCTCTTCAATCTCCTTCTGGAACTGGCGGAGCAGAGCATCCTTGGGGTCCTCGTTGATCCTGGCCTTGTTCTTGATGTTCTTGGCTCTGTTGGCATACCTGAGGGTGCTGATGGTCTCGTCATAGTTGTAGTCTGCTGGCCCAATGTTTGCACACTGTGACACACCAGAAGCACCAGTCACTGCAGGGCACTGCCAGCCTGCACCACCACCCACTGGGGCCCCACCAGGCTCACCCTGCCACTCCTCCCCCAGCTTTCCTGCTCTTGGCTGCCCACCCAAGCACAGCTTCTGTTTGGTCTTACACACACGGGTACATTTGCCCCATGTTTAGAACCTCATCTGCACAGAGGCAAAGAGAAAGGGCAGAGAACCATCCCCAGAGAAGGCTCTCCAAGCTGCAAACAGCTCTGAAATGAAGAGCTCAACCCCAGGCTGCTCTCATGGCAGAGTCAAACCCAGCTCCAGAAACAGCCTTCTCAGCTCACCATCATGGTTTTGGAGTTGCCCCCCAGGGAGTCCTGGAGGAGGCGTGTGAGTTTGGAGTTCCTGTAGGGCACGTGGGTGCTCTTGCCATCCACCAGCGCCGAGATGACATTGCCCAGGGTGGAAAGAGAGAGGTTGATCTTAGTGGCCTCCTTCAGCCTCTGCCCCGTGGCTCCAGTTTTTGCCTGTCTTTCTGAACCCTGGAAAGGAGGCAGGAGTTACAGCAGATCCTCTAATACATCTCTTTCCTCTCAACAAGATGGGCTACACCTGAAGTTTCACTAGCAGCCACATCACTAACACCTCAGTCAGCATTAGAGAACCTGGCCAAGTACCTCACACATTGTTAAAGGGAGAAATCAAGCAGGTCATAACTGAAGCTTTCAGAGCCAGTAAATTCTGGCTTGCTCCAAGTAATGCAGCTGGGAAAATGGAGATTTCATCCCCATGAACAGAAGTGTTACCCAGCAGTTACTAGGCATCTCAGCTGGAGCTGCTAGACACCATCTCCAGCCCTTCCTATCAGCAGATCAAGGGAGAAAAGCAGCACTGCAGTTATTTTAAAGAGCTTCACAGAGCAACCTAAAAACACATCACATAAATAATGCTGATGTGTAGGCATTGAAGGCCTTTAGTCTCCCCTTTCCTGCATGTTCTCCAAGGAAAGACTCTCAGTGTAAAGTCTGGCCTAAAGACATCTTACCAGCACAATTCCATTGGTTCAAAGTGAGTGAGAGGGCTGGGGGAAGCAGCAAGTGAAAGACTGCACGGCCACAACCCCCTAAAAAACTAAACCAGCCTCTTGCAGAGCCCCAGTTCTGCTACCCAGGGCACTCCTGCCAATGTGATTCATCCATTTCATGAGTCATTTATAGCAGGAAGAGAGCCCTTTTACTGCAGCAGGCTCTGGGCACACTGAGGAGCATTCCTGGCACACCTCTGATGCAAACACAGCACAGAAGCCAACGTCAAGCAGAGCTCTGGGTTTAGCTGAGGAGCAGGGGACACGCTCTTCACTGTTTCAGCAGCTAGGGTGTGATCAGCAGTTGGGGTGTGACCAGCAGCACCCATGGGGTGTCAGGGCAGACTTGGGGGGTCCTACTCACAGCCAGGTCCACGAGGTGCAGCTTGCCCATGCGCACGTGCATGTTGCCATCCACCCCCTTCTCACTGCACTCGATGGTGATGGTGAAGATGGCGTGGGAGCGAGAGCTGTGCTCGTTCATGTTGGTGGCACCCACAGACCCTGCCAGAGAGAGAGAGAGCAGGGAGGCCTTCAGAACTCCTGGAGCACTCTTCCTGCTCCCCAAGGAGGCCTGTCCCCATCTCTTTACCCATCCCTGTTGTTCAGAAGGTGTAAGAGGGGTGATCAGACTCAGCAGCAAAGGGCACTCGTGGTGCAGCTTCAGTGCCCACGTCTCCAGGCTGGACAAGCAGTGTCACAGCCTGCTGGAGCTCAAAGCCAACCAGACTCCCACCCCAAGGGCAGCACTAGCTCTCATCCTTTAAGGCTACAAAGATCAGTAGGTGGTCCCCCAGGACAGCTGGGTCACAGCAATCCACACCCAGGTCAAAACTTCAGGTCATAAAAGGAGCTGAGTTCAACTTGAGAAGTCTTCTGGGAAATAATTCACCTCCTGCACACTGCAACTTCAGTGCCCACATCTCAGCCTGGACAAGCAGTGTCACAGCCTGCTGGAGCTCAAAGCCAACCAGACTCCCAACCCCAAGGGCAGCACTAGCTCTCATCCTTTCCTTTAAGGCTACAAAGATCAGTAGCCTGAGGCACCCACAGGTGGTCCCCCAGGACAGCTGGGTCACAGCAATCCACACCCAGGTCAAAACTTTGGGTCATAAAAGGAGCTGAGTTCAACTTGAGAAGTCTTCTGGGAAATAATTCACCTCCTGCACACAGCACAGCACCCATTGTTGTCCACCCTGCTCAGGACTGAGGCAGGAAAGGAGCAGGACACACACCAGCAGTCCCAAAACACTGGCTGTCCTCAGTGCACCCTCCCCTGGGCTGTTTCCCCAGCAGCACTGGCCAAGGCAGGAGCCTTCTCCACCTGCCCTGGCACAAGGGGCTGGGGATGAGCTGTCCTCCTGGCTCTGCTGAGCTGAACAACCTCTCCAGCATCAGCACTAGGATCTCTTACTGTGGTCTCCCAGCCAGAGTGAGCTCTAAACCTGCCCACAGCAAGGCTACGTACGGTTCTTGTGGCCCAGGGTCATGATTCTGTCCATGTCATCTGCATTGTTTACAACATAAGCTGAAAGGTCTTTGATATAAACTCCCACGTCAGGTCTCTCTTTAACCTAAGGGAGAAACAGTTTAGACTGAGCATCCTTCAGAGTTCCAGGACAGCAATTTTTCAGTGGTGCTGTAACAGGACAGGGATCTCCTCCTCCAGGTTCTGATTCTGGCTGCTGACATGGTTTATGTTTAAACCAAGCAGCTAAGGGATAAAGACTCATACAGGATGAGTCTTTATATAATATTCCCCTGGTGACAAATAGTGGCTTCAAAGCTCAGTCTCCAGTTCCCAGGAAGTCTGTCCAGGTGCCTTTGGGGCAGAACCTCATGCACAGAAGTGACTCTGATGGAACAGCAAGTCCCTTCCTATACCCCTGACCAAGCAGAGAAAACTGAGAAGCCAGCAGTGACACCCAGCTGCTGTATCTCCAAGGAAGGAACACATGCTGAGGAGCCCAACCTCCCCCTTCAAGTGCTTCTCTGGCCTCTGTAACCCTGCTGAGTGATGCCAAGCACACCCTGGCTCACCTCCAGCCTCTGTGTCTGGTCCTTCCCCAGCAGGTCCCGCACCTCCTCGTTGTAGATTTCCAGGTAAGACACACGAACTAAGAACCTGCAGACAGTGGGGGTGGTTTTCTTAGTGAGCTCTTGGTTGGAAGACCAACAAACACCATCTGAGGGCACAAAGAAAAGCCAGCAGCACACCAAGACCACCCTGCCACCCCCCAGGATGTGCTGAAGCAGGAGTCACTCTGCCAGGGGCACAGGGACCGTCCCAGTTGTCAGTGTCAAGGTCAAGCTCCTGCTACAGATGGACATGGGAAAGACAAGCAATGAAACCCTTTACCTTGTATCCCCCTCTGCCTTGGCAATGTGACCAAATATATGGGCAAAGGAGTTGGGAATGATGCCTCTGAGCTCAGGAACTGCTCGGACCCCCTCCATGGTGAAGGTTTTCCCTGTTCCAGTCTGTCCATAGGCAAAAATAGTACCTGAAGGGTAAGAAGAGAGATGAACAAGCTGCTAACTGTGGGTTTACTTCATCCCCTCTAAGCCTGATGGCACTAAACACCTCTGTTGTTGTGGAGTTGAAGCTTTGCACCCACTGCAGCAGAGGTTTAGAGCAACAGCAGTGCTGGACAGCCACAGCACAGAGGCTGAGCCACTGTTTGATCCAGCCTGCAAGGCACCAGGAGACAGACAGCTTAACAGCAGAGTGGCTGAAGTGTGGAGGGCTGGGACACTTGGGGCTCACACACTAATTAAGGCAAGCCCAATTAATAATATGGTCAGTTAAAGGAAGATTATATACCAGCTACAAACCCAACTCCTGCTAGCACTCCAAGACACATCACAAACAGTGTGAGGCTTCCACAGCACAAGCCCAGGTCTGAACCTGCAGAAGCAGCTCCAAGCTGGCCTAGAGAGTCAGCCTGCAGCAGATCCAGAAAATGGGCTGAGATCCCAGACTCTGGCACTCCAGAAATATCCTGAAGGTTCAGCCTAGCACTGCTGAACACTCAGGTATTCACTGTCAAGCCATGGACACTGCAGTTTGGAACAGCTCAGCTGGAAGAGACCTACCCTGCCCATCTAGTCCAAACACCTGAGCAGTGCAGGGATGGCAAAGAGTTAAAGCAGGTGAAGGGCATTGTCCAAATGCCCCTGAAGCACTGACAGGCTTTGGGCACCCCTCCCCAGGAAGCCTGCTCCAGGCTCTGACCACCCTCTTGGCAGAGCAACACTTCCTCACACCCAGCCAAGGCCACTCATCCCATTTCTGAACCATGAATTTTCATCTGGCTGTGTCAGCACAGGAGCTTATCAGGCATTTCAGCAGCCCTTAAGCCCTTTGTGGTCTGCTCACAGCACACTGTTATGGAAAGCAGCACCTTGCTTCCTTGGGAGCATCTGCTTTCCTCCTCACAGCACATTTCCATGCCACATAAATCATGATCATGCTCTTCCTGGCTGTAAGCAGCAAAATATTAGCTCTGGGGCAGGGTAGATGTGTTTAACTAGTCACCTGAGCTTAAACTAGACAAGCTGAGAGAACACACAGCAGTGATATAGACAAGTTTGGTCATGGAATTGCTCACTGCAGGGCTGTGGGCAGCTGCTTACTGGAACTGCACAGCAAAGAGCTGCTGATGGGACAAAGGGTCTGTCTCTGGCAAGATACAGAATGAAAACACAGAGCTAAGTGACCTCAGCTGAGCCTCCTTCATCACCATGTCCCTCTGTTAGTGGTCACAGCAGGTACAACCACGGAGTGCTCAGAACAGCAAGTCCCCTCAGGCTATTTTCAGTCACAACAGAAACACAGGGCTGCATCCTCAGGAGGTGAAACTC
>NW_008591664.1:0-1109 GCF_000691845.1 Merops nubicus | reverse complement strand
CACCAGGAACCCCAGCCATGCAGGGTGGAGGAGATGGGATCCTTGGCTTAAAAAAAACAGAGGACTTACCATTGTAGCCTTCTAGGACAGAGTCAATAATAGGTCTGGCAGTTAAATTATAGACATCCAGCTGATTACTCTCTGGCCCAAACACCGTGTCGAAGGTGAAGGTCTTGGGGGGCTCGTTGGAGGAGTCTGTCTTGTGGACAGTGATGGTTCCCCTCATCTCATCCACGCTCACTGCCATTCTGTAGCCTGTAGCCTTCTCTCTTTCATTAAGGGGCCTGCACCGAACCACCACCTTGACATTATCACAGCTCTCTGGCCTCTCCAGCTTCTCAGGCTTGTTGATCTGTCATGGTCAGAAGAGCAACACTGCTGTTAGCATTCCTGTCCAGTGGTGAAGCACCAAGGCTGCTGGATCAGCTGAGCTGCTGCATCCCTCTCTGTGCAATCATGAGCTCAGGGATTTAAAGCCAGCACTGGTTTGTAATTAAAGCAGAGAGAACGATGCACCCTCACCCCAGCAGCACCATCAGCTGCTTGGGGAAAGGGACCGAGCAGAACTCGACAACTTCACATCCAAAACCATCCAAGAATTTCTTCAAGGAACAATTTCACCCTTCTGAGAGACCCCTGAGCAGTTTGCTGTCAGAAGGTGCTGCTGGGCCATCTTTTTGCATGAACACTGCCCAGGCTCTCACCACAGCACACAGGTCCCACACCTTACCCCTGACACCAGCCAGCAGCAGCTGAGGGGAGTTCCTTTCAGCTTCACAGCACTCGCTGAATTTTAATCACTTAAAAAAATCCTGTCACACAAAACCTCACAACCCTTTTCTCTCACAAAGTACAAATTCCGAAGCGCCACGGAGGGAACTGCACCAAGGCAATTTGAAGTCACCTGCTTCTGATTTAATAAATCTAAAATCCGTTCGATCTAGCAAAGCCTCAGCCAGCGCTGCCCTCGCCGAAGCTGCTGCAGGGGAGCATTTAACCGCTCCTCAAGCAGCCTCCTCAGACGTCAACGAGAAACAAGCGGTTTCCAAGCGCCTCCGCTGCCACCCGCGCGGGTCGCGGCCAGGCCCCGGCAGAGGCCGGACACGGCT
>NW_008591663.1:15925-23101 GCF_000691845.1 Merops nubicus | reverse complement strand
CCAGCCCTGCCTGTTCCCTGCCCCCCGCCTCCGCCCTGCCTATCCCCCCAGCCCTGCCGCGCTACCCCGTGCTGCCTGGCTCGGGTATCGCCCTCCGGGCTCATGATATGCTTTTCTCCCCTATATTGCAGAGACGACGTAAATAATTTAGTCCTGAAAAGGGATTGTTTCAACATACTGGCACTGTAAAGTCGTGTCCCCCCCCCGGGCTGCCCCAGCCCTTTTCCTCAAACCTCTGAAGCAGAATGGGCTCCTTAAGTGCTATTGTACATGGTAACAGACAAAAATGATGCCTAAAACATTTGTGTATCAGCCCTTAAGTGCCTCATTTAGAAACGCTAACGTTCGTAATTTGCTATTACCTTTCCATAGTGCTGCTAAAAATTAATTTCTCACATCTACCTTTTCCATTCTCCCTGCAGTCAGCAGTTCACAAGGTGAGAAAATCCCCTTTTCCTTTTTCAGGGCATTTTTTTAAACTGAGCTGTCTATGTATTGGCTCATGTGGTGAGAGAGATTACTCTCTGCTTCTAGTGACAGATGAGGTTCAGAAGAGCTGTAAGTACAAGTTGTAACTCTCTGGAGTTTGGAAGACCACCTCTGCATCTGCTTTCCACCTGGCAAGACTTGCATAGTAAGTAAACAATTTCACTTGTGTTGTTTGGAACGAATTTTCACCAATAGATTGCAATTCTGGCAGAATGGTGCTTGGACCTGGTGTAGTTAAGGCAACTACCAGATCCTTTTGTTTTCTTCATAAATCCTACACACATGATTATGACACTGGGAAGTGATCTTTGAAAAATACTTTAAATCCACAAGAAGCCATTCTTAAAAAGATAAGATTAGTGCTTTCTTCCTTTGACCTTAAAATGTTTGTTCCAACAGTCTGACATTCAGAAAAGTCTATTAGTTTTAAAAAAAAAAAAAAGGAAGTCACAGCACTTTGGGACCAAATTCTGATTTCCAAAAGGATTAATAAAAATAGGTTACTTTAACAAGATTGAAGATCACTTCCATGTTATCAGGCCACTTTCATTCCAAAATGCTCTGGTGATTGTAGGAAAATGAGGAATCATTATAAAGATGCTTAAATACACACAATTGTCTAGTTCCTGAGGTATGATTAATGCACTTTACAGAACTTAAAGCTTTCGTTTGTTTAAAGATTTTTGTTGACTTCACAATGGCACAATTATTTTTGAGTACCTTTTTTATTTATTAAAATTCCATTGATGGCTGAAGCATGTATGAAGTTTTAAAACCATGATTAAGGCTATTGTTGCTTTAGGCATTATAGACAACTGCTTTTTATAGTTTTTTTCATTGAAGCAGTTATTCCCTGCTATTGCCCACAGAGTATTTCTGTACTCCTTCATTAGGCAGAGAATCTGCCTTTACTTTAAAATAACTCTCCATTTCTTTATGAAAACTAAAAATTGTACTGTTTCTTAATTTATTTAGCTGATTTTCACCACAAGCATTTATCTTTTTTCCTCCTCTTTTCCCCCTCCTAAAATTTAATCAAAGAGTACTGCAAATCATACGGCTGAAAGCTAAATACTGTTAGCCTAGAGTAGAACCATTTCAGACAAACTGGTCAGGTTCAACAGCAACGTGAGAGTAAGACTAAGGACCTGTGTTTTCTTGTTCATAGTAGCCACTAATCTCAAACCTGGTTATCAATAAGCAGCTTGCATTATACTGTATTCTTAAATCCCTGCTAAAAGAATGAAGGGCTCTGCTCTGCATTCCAAACTTCCAGTGTGCTGATGTGAAGTACCAAGAATGAGATTTAGAATTAAAAATATGATGATAGGTGATTTTATCTTTATGTAATGGCTCATAGTTTCATGGTCTGTAACAGCTGTATTTCTTCTGTATGTGATAAGGTGAAAAATGAAAAGTAAATTAAAGAAGTGAAAATAAAGAGAGAGGCTCTTCTGTCCTTGCGAAGTGTAACAGTTTGAGTCTCCATGTGTAGAAGGGAATTGAAACCAGATCAGTTTACTCTGTGACCCTTTAAAGTTGCTTGTTGCAGTACTCAGCATCCAGCTTATTTTAGCTGTTTCCTAAATCTGGATTTGCCTGCCAGTCAGTCTGAAAAAAGGGATGTGAAACTGTTCTTTCATCTCCTTACAGTGATTGATGGGATGATGGCATACGTTTAAAGAACTAGGGAGAATGATAAGAGAGCTGCTGCACAGTTTGATGCCATTCTGGAATGCTACTGGAGATGCAGTAACATCCTGCCTCTGGCCACATTTGCTCATGGATAGCTTCTGACTTTAAATCTCAGGGCAGTGTCTTATGACAGTAAGTATGTGCTTTCTGAAATTGCAAGAGGTTTAGGTAATAAAACCAAAGAAAGAGAATGATAATGAAATTTCTTTTGGCAGCTCTCTGTGAAATGTGGCTTGTGTGTGTATGTCTCATTTGTCCCTGTGTGCTTGGGCCAATGACTAAGCAAGGTTGTCTGAATTGGCTGCAGAGGTTGAACTGAGCTTAGTATGCACCTAATCTGTTTTGTAAGCAAAGCTGAGGCATGGACTTAGGACTGGCTCTGCCTTTGGTTGCCAGTTAACCTCCTGTTCTGAGGAATCTCAGAGAAGATATTCCAGGCTGGTATTTTTCAGTGGTGTTTTCTATTTGCCTTTGAAAGCACAGTTAAATGCATGTGAAGAAATTGAATATGAGCTTCTTCATCTCCTCCCTCTCAGTGGGAATGTTAGCACTCCCAGCTCATGCTTATTGGTTCCATAGACAAAATCATAAGATGAAATTGTAGATCTCATTGTTTTCCAACAGACTCAAAATTAGCCATCAAGAGATCCAATCTGTCAGCATTGTGCTGCTGTCACTGAAGGCAAGGGAAGTTTCTACTAGCTGTTTCTACAAGATCCAGTCCAGTAAAGTTTATACTTTTTGTGGAGAAAAAAAACATTGTTGTATCCTGTGGTAGGTGTCTACTGGCTTGGGATCTAAGTTTGAATGCTTCTGTAGGATTGTCAGTTTAATCAGGAATATGAAATACATGTAGTGAACAAGAAAGTGGAGCAAGGAAACCCTGCAGTGCTTTCTGAATCTAAAACTTGCCAAGAAAAATCAAGATACCTTGCCTGTTGTATCCTGTGGTAGGTGTCTACTGGCTTGGGATCTAAGTTTGAATGCTTCTGTAGGATTGTCAGTTTAATCAGGAATATGAAATACATGTAGTGAACAAGAAAGTGGAGCAAGGAAACCCTGCAGTGCTTTCTGAATCTAAAATGAACTTGCCAAGAAAAATCAAGAAACCTTGCCTGACTTATGAAAACAGCTGGTATAACAAAAATTTATAACTTTCCATTTGGAAAGCCCTCTTTGGTACCAGGCAGTAGTTACACTGCCCACATGCTCAAAGGAATCAGTTTCACTGTACTTGTGATGAAATGTGAATCTGTTTTTCTTAGACTTTGAGAACAAGCAAGAAAAAATCAGTTTCATTTTTCTGGAGAAGCAATTCAAGAAAATGACTCTGATGATATTGTTTTTAATGTTTATCATTGAATCTGCCACTGGTAAGTAGAAGTCTTCAGGAGTAGACCCTTGAACGTGTTTGCTGAATATGTGGCGTCTTCTTGACAGTGTCTTAGAGCAGGGCAAGTTTTGTGTTTTGTAGCTACTAACAAAATCTTAAAGGTTTTGGCAATTTCAGCCTAGCTCCAGATTTGGGAATTTTGGTCCAAAATACCAAAATCATTAAATAAAAAGATAAGAGGTGCTACCTGAAGACATCTGATGTTGTATGGGAGTATGACTGTATGAAGAACCACAGCAAGGAAGAGAATGAGCCTGCTTCCTTTTGTGCCAGCTAGAAGAGTGGTTGTAATAATTGCCAAACAACAAAAATCTCTGAGAATCTGGGAGGAAATAGAGACTGAAGGCTTATTTTATTCTTGACTATTAATGCTATACCATGGTCTCTTTTCTGTAATTTTAATTACTTTTCTATACAAAGGTAAATTTGGGCAATTTGATTGGAAAAACAGACTTTGAGACTAACTTTTGCACACATAACCTCATTCCAAGGCAACTTTCCCAAAGATATCCGATGTTTTTAAGAAATCTAAACACATAATGGCATAGTTTTAATGAAATAAATGACTGTAGTTAAGAAAATGCAAATGTGAATTCACAGGATCTCTGCTTTTATGGCAGCTGACTAGTTCTGAGGACTACCTGTATTTGTCATGTTAAACCATACGTGAAGAATTTCTCCTTTCCACTTCCATTGGTGGCAACTGCTTTACTGTAGAGTGAGGTCACATCCCTCTGTTTGTGCCCATTTCATTCTGACACTGTTGGATCCACATGAAAGAATCTCAGGGCAATGTCTTTTTTTCAGTCCCCTTTTCCTTCCAGTTTTGCTTGGGTGAGGTAGAAAAACCAAGTTTTCCATTAAGTATTGCTGGAATAAACAAATACTGCCAAACCACTCTACTGAAGGAAAGATGCTTTATAAAAGACCAGCAGCACAGCAAATCACTTTAAAGTCAGGCTGATGTAATTTTCTGAAAGAAGTACTTGGCTTCCTAATGTATCTTTTTTCCTCATTCTCTGAAGAGAAGCTGTGTCCCCTTCGTACCTCTATTGACGTGCTAGAAGGGGAATATTTTTTCCTTTGTTATCCTGAGTCAATGCAAGAACATTTGCAGGAAGAAGCATCCACAAACTGGTACAAAGAAAATGCTGGGAAGCAGCAACTGATAACGGAAACACATAGAATTGTTTCCCACATGAATTTTCTGGAGTTTTGGCCAGTTGAACTCGGTGACTCTGGGAATTACTCTGTCACTCACAGGTGGGTGCACACGCTGGTGGGTGAACATCTTGTCTTTGCACTTGTCTACGAAGAGCTAATTTCTTTTGTCTTGCTTTGTATTGCTAGTGGCATCCATACAAAGGAGGTGCAGGGAACTCCAATTCTGTCATTTTCCACCTCATTTGACAGTAACCATCCAGGCAGACCTATATTTACAAACAGCTATAGACAGCTGCAGCCTTTTAAAGGTTCTGTAAACCTTCTTTATAAGACAGGTAGCATTTCTGCTGGTTTGTGATTAATTCCCTAAGCAAAATGAGTGATAGGCAACCCTTCTGTCCACTGCCAAGTTAAAGGAAACATTTGCTTGTCTTTTCCACCAGACTTGTTCTTTCTTGCTCTGTTGAGAGGACATCATGTTATGAGGCCTTCCAAGTGGTCTAATTGTACAAGTAAAGTCATAAACAAAGAGGGGCATAGCTGAATTCCAGTTTCTGTGCAAACCTCTGCATGCTTTGAGCTGTTCAAAGAACAAGTGGAATCATTTGGCTTGTTTGCTTACTGTTGTAGAACATCATGAATCAAAAGGAGATATAATTTGAGAAAAATTTTACTTGTGTGTTGAACGCAGTCTCATGAGAGTGGTCTTTAGGGGTAATGAGTATAGTAGTTTGACTATTTTGTTGTGCAAGGTTGTGCAAAAGTGGCGTATTATTGAGTACAGACATGTCTGAAGTAGCACAGTTGAAACCAGCTGCTCAGTTTGGATGTGTAGAGGGTAACATTAGATAATATCTGACATAGGTTTGTCTGTTGTCATGAACCTGTACTTTTCATATCGAGCCTCAATTTGGCTTTACATTTTGGCTTTATTGATGGCCTTGATCAGTTCTCTCATCTCTGTTTGCTAAATATCATGCAAAAAAGCTAATAAATCTAACAACTCACTACTACTGCTAGCATCTAACCAGTGATATAACATGCATGCTCTGACTTATTTTGTCATGAGGAGGGATAGACAGAGATCGTACCTCAATCACCAGGCTGCTGTAGAAGGACGTTGTCATAAGGAGCCTAAAATAAAAGAAAAGAGAGGAAAGCTGGGATAATCCCAGCCTTCAGTCACCATCCTTGCAGTTGTGTGATTATTTAAGGCAGATTTTTAACAGTAAATCTACAGTAAATTACAAGGACTCTGTAAAACGAATATGAAAAAAAAAAGGTAAAGTAAAAAACTGATAGCCTTACACATAGGAGATAACTGGGTAAGACCTTAAGTAAAACTGTGTCTGAATCATTTGTGAAATCCCAATTTACTGATTTGCTTACGCAAGAAAATCTGAAGAAAGTCTCTGATTACATCAAGGCATTTATTTGGAATTAAGAATTTTGATTTTCTGCTTTTTTGTTTCATTTTCTAGGAATATATTATGCAACTACATTTAAAAACTCAATTTTTAAAGAAAGCATTACCTTTTTTTTTTTTTAAAAAAAAAAATCTTAATTAAAAGAATATATCTTGACCCCTCTTAAATGATTGAGGATTGGTTGGTTGGTTTGTTTCCATTTTTTTGGGGTTTTGTTTGTTTGTTTGCTTGTTTTCTCAACATTTCTTTCTGTTAGACCCATGCAGATACTCATTTTTCTGTTAGGATCAGAATGAAGGCACATGCCAGCATCTCTCAGTCCTTAGGAGGGGACTCTTCACAGGACTCACCATTGGAACAATAGGCATAAGAGGATGATTTTCATTGGATTTTAACAGGGTCTTGAGCTTAGCTTATATGATGGTTCTAGTTATTAAAGCAATTACATTTTGGCAAATACAGAAGATTATTTGCAGAAAGAGTTTTCTGCAGAGACAGAGGACTTTTGGTAATCTCTAGGGAAATATTGCCAGGTATTGTGGACTACTGAATTGGTTCCAGATTTAATAAAAATGACAGTTACAATGGAAGTAGTTTCAGTGCATTTATAATAGGGTTTATAAACTATTATTTATTTATTTATAAAGTTTGGGGTTTGCAAGCAGACACCCTAAGTATACTTTTAAAAATATTTTTTATTTTCACCTATTTAAAGATAAGTATTTGTAAACTGTAGGGGAAATGATTTTTAGGGTGTTTGTAATTGTTTAGACCATTTTAGTGAGCAAAGTGACAGTTAAAGATACTCTAGATTTTGAGACAAGACAATGTATCAACAGATTTTGCAAACTAATTAAATTTAGGATTTTTTTTTTTCTCCCTGATCTGTCACAACTGGGAATGTGCAGGAAGTGAGAGGTGAAAATACTGTAACAATGTTATTACAGCCCATTATTATCCACTTGTTTTTGACTTAAAGAAGAATCAGAAGTTTTCCAGTTAAAGCAG
>NW_008591663.1:4761-15908 GCF_000691845.1 Merops nubicus | reverse complement strand
GCTGAGACTTAGCATAGATAGCTGAAGTGTGTGTACGTGTGTTTGGATGTGTTCACCTGTGTTTGTCAGTGTAATAGACTTAGGATACAAATTCAGGAATTAATGGACATCACCTGTAAGCCTGAGTGTGTCCATCTTCAGCAACATTTCTTGAAAAGGTTTCATATGCACTTGTAGTGGGAGTGGTGAGCAGCAAAACTGTGTCACACATCTTTGACAGGATTTCTGATTTGTGTCTTTTTTTTTCATTGCTTATATCCTGTGGTTATCAAAGAAAAAAAACAGAATAAAAAAAAAAGCAGGTCATCTGATTGCTCTATGTTAGTGACCTTGAAACTGGGGGAACCTAGAGGTTCCTTAAAAAAACTGAAAGTACAGAGATCCATGGCAAACACTTGATACATTTTAAGATCCTAATACTACTCACTTCCTCAATATATTTAGAACAGTTGAAAGCAGCGTCAACACACGCATTTAGAGTTAATATTGTAGGTTGGAAGGCAGAGTGGCAGTTTCTTTCAGTAGTTTGAAATACTGAGATAAGACTGGCTTCTTTCAGTGAAACAGCTAATGTTAGACTCAGGCTTAAGAGCTGGCTGTGTATCCAGTAAACTTGGCCTATATCCTCCAAGGGCTTTCACTTCCCTGTATCCTCTCCTGAGTCGAGCTAATTTTTGTTTCTGCTTGAGGGGTTTGGTGGGGGAGTTGAAAGGCTGTTAAGCCAGATTTTTTTAAAAAATTAAATTTATAAAACTTATAAATTCAATAAATGTACAGAATTTATTAAAAAATAAATTTGGGGTTATTCCCCCAAATTATCACTAAATAATCTGAGCAAGTGAAAATTAGGATAAAAATACAACAGCTCAGATACTAACAGTTTAAACAGTGCAACTCAATGCATTCTTTTTGCTGTTGGAAAGCATGTATATGACAGATAGCTAGAAATTATGTAAGACAAATTCATCTTAGAGTGCATAGGTATGGTTCTGTCACCTTCCAGGGAGCTGCTCCTTATCAGATTTTGGTTCAACAGGTAGAATATCTTTATTCACTTTGGGTAAAATTCTCATAGTTGTTGAAGTGATTTCACCAAATATGACCATGGAAGAAGACCTCCATGGAGTGACAGGGATGAGGAGAATGTGTGGCTTTTTAGAACATTTTTTTTCCATCTGCTGAATTTAGATAGCAAAATCATCTGCATTTTATGGCTAAATCTGCAATTGCCTCTCTCTTCAGATCCTGGTGTGATCCCTAAAGAAACACACAGACTTGGTGGAATTAATTTGACCTAATGTTTATGTCTACAGCTAAACCTAGGTACTTTTACTGTCATGGAGAGGGAGGCTTTTCTGGGACACAGATTATCTTGTCCTAAACCAAACATATAAAATAGGTCATGTAAACTGCACTCTAAAAGGGTGACTATTGACTGTGGTTCCACTGCTGTGATTAATTGCTCTGGTTTACATGTGTAAATGTGGTGTTGAAGAATAAGTGAGGAGGACTCCACCCACCATGAATACCCATGTGAGTACCTCTGTGACAGAGAAGTTTTGATAAGGTTTTTCCTGTTTATGACACCATAGTTAACCAATTGAGAAACCAAACCACTATGTTTTGATTTAGATAATCAACTGCAATGATGAGTAATGGTTAGCTCAAGTGAGTAAGGAGAACAAGGAGAACCTGTGTAAGTTGAAAAAGGGCTACAATGTGAAGAGGGTGAGCAAAATACATGTATATATCTGTTTGGTGAGCTGAAAAAGGAAAAAAAAAAAAATCTAAAACTTGGTCTAAATTCATCACATAAATGATGTCCTAATAGTCCTTATGAATCTTGTAACAGAAACAGTAAAAGGGATGTCAGTCAAGAATGATGTTTAAGCTGATAACACTCCTCAGTCTTGCTTCTGCATTTCAACTGCTTGTTCCCTTAGCCCTCCTCACCAAAATCATTCCTAGGAATGATTCCTCCGTTTCTTGGAGACAGAAAGATTCAAACATATTTATGAAGATAAGACTGGCACTGGAGGGACGTGCTCTGTAACTGCTGCTTTTGCTTTGTCAGACCCTACTTGTTCAGTAAACAATGAGAGCTTCATGCACTAGCTGTGAAACCTCACCCATTAACTTACTGCAGCATGTGACTTTTTCTTAAGCCCCAGCTTTGCAAAAGTTAGGCCAGCTTTACCAAACTTATGCCCAAAGTCTTCCAGCTTCTTTTCCCTTGGTAGTCCCATATTTGGACATATTCAGCAATGAAATAACTCACAGCTATAATCTAATTCTTTAGAGAAATATGCAAATAGAACATACTAGTCATCTGAAGGGCAATGGTCAGCTCCTAGAGACTCAAAAGAGGCATTTTTGAAACATATTCCTTTGATCTTTTATCAATACTGCATGGGACGTGATAACTCTGCTTTAGAAATGGTTCCTGGCTCTTCCAGGCAACCTGGAGTGGTCAGCTACTGGAGATGTCTGATCAGTGCAGACAGAGAGACAGAGTGAATCCTTTCCAAAATGCCTTGTTTTGCAGACGTGCTTGAATAGATAAGTCATTCTGCAATTCATGAGACTTGAGCAGTTTAGAAATATTTCCAAAATACAGTGACTATCTGCAATGCATAGGAGATTAAACCTGTAAAACTTCTAGCTCATTCTAGGTCCTTAAACTTTTTTTATGCTTACTTGTAACTGTATGATGCCACGAATTGTTGCACCCTTGTTGTGGTCGATATAGCATGTCTTGTCAAATTTCAGAGATATAATTGGATTGTCAAATGTTTTGTGAGAGATGATTTAGTTCAGGTAACCTCTTCTATTATGGGAAGTAACACGTCTTTGGTGGTGGAAAAGTAATAAAGGGGAATATAAATTATTAGGTCACTGTAGATGTATTTTTTTACCTAAAAGATATAGTAAAGAATTTATTTGTATTTTGTTGAGTAACTCCCTAAGCTACATTCCTTTGAGAAGCCCTTAAAACTGATTTTGCTTTTTCTTCTTTTTTCTTAGTAATGGAAAACAAAATTTCACAATTCAAAAGTGGACCTTAAATGTACTGGAAAGAAATAAAAGCAGCTGTTTCAACAAAAACCATCTAACTACAGAAATTACAAATGCTGGAACTGGCCATTCACTGAAATGCAGTCATTTGTCTGTTAATGAAAATGACAGCATAACGTGGTACAAGGTAATTACTGAAACAGTGTCACTCAACTCATTGGTTATGGAAACAAAACATCTGATTGCAGGAAAAATTAATTACGAAAAAATGTTTAGAAGCATCTATAAATATTGTAAAGCTTTAATTTCTCAGGTTATTTGGGAAAACACCCTTTAGAAAGCTATACAAAAGGGAGGTTTTTTTCTGCCTTCTGATTTGTTAGAAAAAAGGAATCAGTAAATCAGAAATGATTATTAAACTTGCAGTCTGCAAAGGTAAAAGATCTGATGTACATGTCTGTCAGCTGATTTAGCCAGCAGCTGGTTTAGCCAGCTGCTACTTTGCTGATACAGATATTATCCTGAAACTAAATGAGGTGCCAAGATATTTGTTTTACAGTTGGCATGTGCTTGTAAACTAATTGAAAACTTTTCAATTTTGCTCTTGCTGAACACTTTTTACCAAATGTGTAACAGATCCAGTTCTGTTTAATTTAGGCAGATCATTGGTCTTTCTCTACCAGCTTTTGAGAGAGCATAGATGACAGTTGTGTAAGCACCTGTAAGTATTAGATGTTGTGCTCAACCACTGGATGAAGCACCCTGAATAGATTTCTTCCACCCCACAGTTTGTTTTGGGGGATAGGGAGGATAAACAAATATGAGTCCAAGGCTTGTCACACTCTAGGAGGGTCACTTTCCCTATTGTTGAGGAATTTTTCTTTAACCTGAAAACTCCTCATAAGCCTAGACAACTTCTGGCCACAAGCAGGTGACACGTACAGACCTAAGCCATCATTTAAAAAAAAAAAATAGATGAGTGCATTTAAATTCCTGATACAATATTTTTATATTCAAATGCTTACTTGGCATTGCACTGTGCTCATCTTTGAAAGGCTTAAATGTCCAAATTTTGCATTTAAGCAATCATTTAAAAAATAACTTTAAACTTATTTAAAGTTTTGAATGTATCCTTGTTACAGAATAGTATTTTCTGCCTTTATTGATGCAGGACTGTAAGAACTATGAAAATGAAACAGAGCGGGAACTAGATTTTAAAACCTTAACAGTGCAGCACTCTGGGACATATACCTGCAAAATTTTAATCCATCATGAAGGAAGGATATATCATAGCACAAATACAATTCAGCTGGTAGTAAAAGAAGGTAAGAAAGCTTTCTAAAATGTTGAAGCATGCTTTCTGGTTCTCTTTACTACATAGGTTTTAAATTACAATTATCATTTGATAAATATAGACAAGGGTGGTCAAATCTGGTAGCAGAAGTTGTTTATATGATGTATTACCAGTTTTGGAATATGTATTTAGTATGTTATCCCTACACTTTTTTTTTTTTTTTTTTTTAAATTAGCTGCTGTAATAGAAACTTTCTATGAGTTTTGAGTAAGTCTTTCCAAACATTGTCAGTTGTGCACTGTATAGATAGGCATGTGAAAAAAAATCAACAGGACATGCTGTGTTTTAAACTACTTAATTATACAAGAGGACAGATGTTGTTCTTTGAATCAGAACAGAATGTATGGGAATGTATTTAGTTTTAGAAATAAAGCAAATGTGTAATTTTTTTCTGTGTAAAAAGAATGTAAGTTATTACTTCAATAACAATACTTTTTTGCATTTTAGATGCACTAGAGACTGTAACTGTGGAGATAGTTGGCCGTGATGAAGAAATTGGAACAGCAATAGGTAGGAAATTCCATGACTAATATACAAGTACACTCTTTTACAGACAGAGAAGCTGAGCTTGCTGCCATGACAGGCAAAAGGAAGTGGTGTTGATGATAAACCATAGAATTATAGAATCATTTAGGTTGGAAAAGGTCTTTAAGATCATAAAATCCAACTGTTAACCTAACATTGCCCAAACAATTTTTCCTTGGCTTTCTTTTGTCGGTAGCAAAGCTCATGGAGTGGTCTGTGAAAGATGCCCAGTTTGTTTAGTAAACAGCAGTAATGACTGATCCCCTTAGTACCTGCTGCAGGTGAGGATGTTATTCTGCAGGATAGTGAGAAGTGTGAGGGCTGACAGTCCTGGCCATGCCAGCATGAAGGTCTGTCCCTACTGCAAAGAACTGCTTATGTTGTCAAAAGCCAAGACCTTAACTGTGCTTCTGGCTAAGAGTAGCTTAGATAACGTGATCTGTAGGCTTCCCACAGGGTTGGACAGGATCCAGGATTTTGTGATTGAGGCTGTAATTAATTTTTAAAAACATAAGTTTACCTGTCTTTTTCCTGTTCTGTGCCTGAGTGCTTCTTCCATCTGGTTACCTGGTCCTTCCTTTGCAAGTCTCAAAATAATATTTACCTCTGTTGCTCAGCCAGTAACTCAGATGCTAACATTCTTTCTCTCCTTCCTACAAACAGCAGTTGGTAGATCCTTTATCAATGGCAGTAACCCAATCCTATGATGCCTCCTGCTTCCCAATCTCTCATCACACCCTTTCTGCACAGTTCTTCCCACTTACTGTGCTTGTCCCAATCCTTAGAAGGTAGCAGGGTTCAGCATCAAATGATTATGAACCACCTGTCTCCCATACATTATCTGCCTTGATAAAGCCTTTGATAAAGTCATTGAACTACCTGCTGTGTGATGAGATAGATGGCATGGTGAGGAGTGAAAGCAGTTTTGGATGAGCTATGTCCATGGTCTTTCAAACCTGTCATTGTTTAGATGGTTCCTATAATATTTTCCCAAAAATAACTGTTGTGGATGGTGAAAAAGAGAAAGCTGCAAGACAGATGATACTAGAAGTTCAGGTCTGTTCAACTCAAGCTTTCCATGACAATGTTTAAAATAAAATGCCTTGCAAATCATCAAATCTCACACTCCAAAGCTGCAGCCTTCTGCCTTTATTTTCCAAAACATACAGGTTTCTTTTTAGTCTTGCTCTTTCTTGTAATTAACTGGATTCTATGGGGTGATTCCTGTCACTTCCAATTACTGTTTTGAAATGCTACGAAGTAGCTGACTTAAGTGATTTGTTCACATAGTCAGGATGATGCTGATCTCCAGGTGTGGTGCTGGGATGAGAATTTCTTCTCTGAGACTTCAGCAAGGGCTCTAACAGGTTTTGGGTTCATTGAATCACAGTGTATTGTTGAGCTATTATAATGAATTGGTTGTAGTTCCCCTTTCCAGTTACTTACTGCCCTGCCCAGTGGCTGCTGGGGTTTAGCTGCTGGCTGAAGCTAAACCACAACACTCAACAAGTTTAGAAGTTTAGACTGGATATTAGGGAAAATTCTTCACTGCAAGGGCTGTCAAGCACTGGAACAGGCTGCCTGGGGAAATGGTGGAGTCACCATCCCTGGAGGTATTTAAAAGATGTGTAGATGTGGTGCTGAGGGACGTGGTTTAGTGGTGACCTGGCAGTGCTGCCTTAATGATGGGACTTGATGATCTTGAAGGTCTCTTCCAACCATAATGATTCTATGATTCTATGAACGCCTATGAAACATCGTGCAGGGTCTGTGAAGTCCAGAAAGGAGCACAGCTCCTGGGATATGTTGCCTGGAAAGCTGATGCTTTACTGCACTGTGAACATGAGTGCTACTTCTAACTTGATGTTCTCATGTCATGCTTTGTTTAGGTAAAGAAGAGATACTCAATTGCACAGGTTTCTTGGGTTATTATGTGCAAGATGATGCCAATCTCTACTGGTTACATAATCAAGAATTTCCAAAAGAATGCACAGGTATCCCTGAGAATGAACCTTCAGTATGTGAAGAAGATTTAAAAAGATTACAGTAGGTTTCCTGAAAAAACTGCACTTTTGTTTGTATGTGATAATGTCCTGCACATTCTAGCACTGCAAATTCAATAAAACCTCAACCTGAGGTTATTTTAGAACCTCTTCCTCAAAATCTGCCTCTCAGCTTGTAGGTTTTTGGACAGATAGTGTTGCTAACATGACTTCTTGTTGCAGTCTGGGAAACAAGTTCTATGTCACAAGGCTACTACGGATTAAAAAAGTAACAGAAGAGAATGTGCATCATAATTTCACCTGCATATTTCAAGCTGATGACAGAACACAAATAAAAATAGTGAAACTGAAAAAAGGTATGGTATAGTCTATGAATCATACTTCTCATACATAATTATCAACCATGCCAGCCTTCTCAGCCCTGAGGGAAGGGTACTGATTTCAGAACATCTCTCCAGATGTGTCTGTATGCTTCTGACGGCCCTGGACCATCTAGTGCTGGACCTAAGAACCCCCTGGGTGATCCCTCCTGCTTGGAAATAGGGGCAGTAGGAGTTCCTGCTGTCTGCTGGGGCAGCCGTGGGAGGGCTCCATCGTTCAGCCACCGCTGCCGTGGCCAGAGCTGGGGAGGCTGAGCTCTGCTCTGGCTGACAGACCCATGGGCAGTACATTGCTAGATCCAATGGCAGGGCTCCATCTGCTCTCCCACTCATCTGAGTGGTGGGAACATGGAGGTGAACTACTCAAAGCTTGGTGCAGACCAGAGTCTGCTGTTTGGATCACTGTTTATTGAGTAGCTCCTTCTAAAATTAAAATATCATGGGTTTTTGTTTGTTTTGAAAATTTTATTTTGTTTTTAGGGAGGTGGTGTTTTGTTGTTGAATTGCTTTTTGTTGGTTGTTTTTGGTTTTTTTTTCCCAGAAAGGTCAATTTTTTCCATCCCTGATTTGATGGTTTCTCTCCTGTCAGGGACTCTATCCCTGCAGTTATGGAAAGCTGACCTCTACCATATAGTAGTACTTTGCATTTATAGTCCAGACAGCCTGGATATTGATGTCAATAGCATTCCCTTCTCATTTTCCATCTCTCCTAGGCCTTTCCATACTTTACTGGGGCAAAATATGTGAAAATAGACTAGTCAAAAGATGGTGTGTATAATAAAGCAAATAAAATACGGAGTACAGTGAGCAAGACTCGACAGTGCCTTCATAAAGACTTCAGAAAGATTTAAGGGTTAATATTCTGTATTTGGATCTAAAAAGACAAAGACAGCAGAGTAATAATTAAGGGGGGGAAAAAAAAAAGTCTGAAAGAGATTAGAGAAAGAAGGAATAAAGAGAGATCTTGGCCATAGAGATCGACTGCTCCCTGAAAGAAGGTTGTAGTGATGTTCTGTTGGTCTCTTCTCTCACATTCCTAGCAATAGAGCAAGAGGAAATGGACTCAAGTTGCACCAGAGGGGTTTAGATTGGATATGAGGAAGAATTCCTTTACTAAAAGAGTGGTGAGGCGTTGAAACAGGCTGCCAGGGAGATGGTAGAATCACCATCCCTGGAGGTGTTAGAAAAATGTGTAGATGGGGCACTTGGCGGCATGGTTTAATGGTCATGGTAGTGTTGGGTGATGGTTGGTTTTGATGATCTTAGAGGTCTTTTCCAACCGTAATGATTCTATGATTCTACAATTCTATGGTTAGAGTGGAGATTATAACTGGATAACCCCCAGTTTGATATGCTGTATATCTATCAGGATCTGTACTGTCAGTCTTGATTCCACATACTGTTCATTTATGTGTGTAGAGGGTGTGTGAATGCATGCAAGGCTATTTCTCTAGTTTTTAGAGTAATCCACATTCTGTAGTTCTCCATCTCAGAACAAATGGCATCCATATGTGCTTGAAGTATTAGCAGGAAAGGACTCACATCAACATTGTGATTTTTTGGGACGTGATTTTAAGATAATGTTGGTATTGAATATGGTAATCTTGTAATAAAATACTCTTTGCTAAGGCTATCATTTCCTGGGTTTCTGTTTTACAGAGAACACCCAAGATCTACCTGTGCACGTATTTACAACGGGGATGGTCTTTGCTGTCCTGTTTCCATGTGTTGCTGTAGCTGTGGTGTTTGTCTGTGTGCTCTTTAGAGTCGACTTAGTTCTGTTTTACAGGGACATATGCAGAAGAGATGACACTGCTGGAGGTATGACTTGGTTAATGCTGACATGGAAATAAGTCTATTGATTAAAAAATAGTCCTGGTAGGTTCTATAAAACAATTGTCTTTGAGGAGGAGAAAAAAATAAATCCAGGAGTTTTGTGACTAGAAACAGAAAAGGATATGTAACATAAAAGAAAGCGTGATGGTCTGGTGCTAAAGTGAGTTTGTTTTGTCTACTAACAGCAGATAAACACAGTGAAGAAGCTGCCTTCAGAGGAGGTAGTGGAAGGAAGATGCTGTTCAGATGCATTCTGTTCTGCCACATTCTTCATCACAAAAGTTGATGAAGGTGGAGAAGTTTACAATTACCTCTCTGTAAAGAGGATGAGCACTCTGGAGTTGTTAGACAAGCAAACTGACAGGAATTTGTTTTCACCTCACTGATGCCCTTCGGTGAGGTGCAGGTTAAAATGCTTCTTTGACTGTAGAGGCCACTGCAATGTTTGCAGGTTTGTAACTAAATGCACAGAGAGAGCACACTACCAGTATCTTACCAGGCAGCAGCATTGTGACCTTCACTTAAGGAGCAAGCTTGATGGTTACCCAATTCTACGTATGATTTTTCTGAAAATTGTGAAAGAAGTTGCTATACGTATGTACCTGATATTCTTAGCCCTCCTTAGTCTCTAAATCAGCTTGGATCAGCCTGAATAAACTGCAGTGATTGGAGATTTCTGTGTAGTGGGTGGATGTCATTTATGCCTGCCAGCATTATTTATCTCTGTTGATGTTACCTATCCGTGCATACACTGGCTTACAGGGAGGATCCCCAAGAATCTGGACTTGGCCACTCCAGAACAGGAGTTTCTAGATGGTCTGCTACTGAGTCAATAACTTTGAAACCCAGAATGGTGAATCAAATACTGGATTTCTAGTGGTTGCTCACGAGACAACAATTGGGGATTTCTTTTCAGATGGAAAAGAATATGATGCATTTGTATCTTACCTGAAGGACTGTGTTTCTCCCACTGAAGAAGAGAGAGAATTTGCTTTGAAGATATTACCCATGATATTAGAAGACAACTTTGGGTACAAGTTATGTATATTTGAGAGAGATGTATCCCCTGGAGGAGGTAAGTGTACTGAATATTCTTGTCATTAAACAGACACATCGTCTTCAAGTGAAGGTAAAAGTCTGTAATTAGAAGGAATTCTGTCAAATATTTTGTGTTGAAAAGCTCCATTTTTAATTTAGCCTAGGCTGTGTGCATGCAAACTTCACGTGCACGTTTTACATACTTTATAGATATATTTATGAATTCATATACACCTACACAACTACACACAGACATCTTTAATTACCCAGAATCAAGATGAACAGATGAACAAGCTAGTGTGGAGAAAATTAAGGTGAGAACCCTAAAAGATATCAGATGTTTCACAGTAATAGTGATCTTGCTCTGCTTTTGCTGAGACCAGGCACCTGTGAATGAACTCACTTTTACTGCACAGAGCAGCTGGAGTCTCTAGTGCTAGTTATTCTCAGGTAACTTCTGTGTTTGCTGTATCTTCAGTGTGGTGGTTGAAACCATTTTGTGAACGTAATGGGTGCCATAACAACATAGAAATGAGAACATGGAGTTATGTTTCTTTAAGTGGCTTATGGAGAGATGACCTTTTCCAGGTGCTTGGGAAAAAGGTACTGACTAATTCCATTTAGTCCCAAGATCTAGTTGAGGAATAGGATTTCTTTGTTAAAAACAGAACAGTAGGTCTGTCAGCCTCTCTCACAAAGCAGAATTTGTCTCCTTGTATCCATTCCTGACATTTTTCTAACCTGAGAGGTGCCACAGCTCTCCCAGGCCAGTTTCTTCCAGTTATTCTCTTTCCTTAAGTATTAAAAAAAAAGACTTTCTGAAGTGTTCAGTCTGGTTTTTCCAATGCTTTTACCTTATTTCCTTGCAATATTGCAAAATTTCCTTGCAACTGAGTATTTTCTTCTATTTACAGAAGCCTTTGCATTGTTCTGATGCCCTTGTCAGCCTCGTTCTCCCCTGTTTTCTCTTCTTTAGGTTGCTCCTGTAGTTTGCTT